>NC_048431.1:20571220-20871220 GCF_004353265.1 Vitis riparia | reverse complement strand
TCTTGGGAGAAAATGGAGACTAAATGGAAGTGGTAGAGGTTTCAATTTATGAGAAAGAGGCTTTGCTTCTGCATGATAGCTAAGTAACCAAAACTCTCCTAAAAAACCAAACAATGTTCAGCAATGGAAAAAACTAGATGGAAATAGGCAAAGCAACAAAAACTATTAGTCTTTTGCCAAATCTATGGAAGGGCTAATCACACAATATTGAATGTTATAATCATTATTTATGCTTACTAGGAAGAAGATATACCATAGGTCCTTGCAACTATGAATCTAAATGATAACAATGACCAAAATTTATACTAATTTCAAAGATACATGGCATATGACCAACAAATATAGGTAAGTTAACCTTTTTCTAAAGTCTATAAAGGTTAAGATATTATTTATGTTGACAATGGCAACAAGCTGCTCATATCGCACATTGGTCATGTCCAATTACACACATCTCAACTTATAGTGATAATTGAAAAGTGTTGTGGTTTCAAAAGTAAAGAAAAACTTGTTGTTAGGTAGTTAATTTAGTACTAATAATTCATGTCTCATTGAATTCAATTCCAATGTTTTTTTCATAAAGGATCAAAACTAATCTTGGTGAAAGGGTATAAACACAGACTTTCCTATGCACTTAAAGAAGAGTTCAACACAATTAAGGATGATACAACACCAACTAGTGTTTAGTACTAAATATTGGGTCATCCACACTCAAAGCTTCTTCAAGTCTTAGAGAGAAAAGCTATTATTAAGATTTCAAATTGGTTGAATAAAATCTTTATCTATTCAAGCTATCAATTAGGGAAAATATGCAAGTTGCCTTTTAATAAATCTAATTCTAGATTAAGGTTCTTTATATAAATGCACTATGATTTATAGGGGCCTAACCTAATTATTTTTACTCAAAGATTCCCTTATTATGCAATCTTTGTTGATGACTTTACTAGATTTATTCATACCCTACTAAATTTGGTGATTTGTATGGTTGTTTTCTTAAGTTTCAAAATTTGGTTAAAAACCAATTTGACAGAAAATTAAGTTTGTTTAATGTGATAATGGAGTATAAATCACCTCTAATGTTTTTACTAACTATTTAGTTCAATGTAGAATAAAATAAGTATTATCTTACCTAGGTACACCTAACAAAATGGCTTGAGAGAGAAAAAAACATAGATATGTGATAGAAATAACTCCTACCTAACTATTTGAATGCCACCTAACATTTAGGCAAACATTTTTTAACTACTAGCCATCTAATAAATTGGTTACCTTATTTATCACTTAAAATGAAAAACTTATTTCTTCCAACTGTTTATAAGCATCTCGATTACATTATCTTAAAAGTGTTTGGATGTTGCTTAAAGTATTCATATACAAATAAATTTGAAAAGAAAACATTTCCTTGTATTTTCATTGGCTATGACCTCTTTCAAGAGGGATATTGATGTTTACAACCAAAATAAGAAATTTTATATACTGACTCATAGGGTGTTCAATGAAATTTTTTTCCTTACTCTTTTAAAGTTTTTCCTAGCTCTCATACTATGCAAAACCTTCCATTCACAACTTTTGTAGATTTAGAAAAGTGTTTTTGATAGGTCATCAAAGTAACAACCAACTTTTAATACTACTGCTATTACAAATCCCTCACTAGAACAAGTTTCAAAAATAACTAACATTAACTATTGTGACATTAGTTATCAAAATTCTTACAAACTACAATACGATTAATAGAATAAAGATGTACAATATTTGGAAACACCCATGCAAGAGCCCATCCAATAATTAGAAGGAAAATTATGTTAGGATGGCATCAATTCTAAAGTTAACTCAACATTCTAGTAGAAAGAGTCAACTATATTCTAGTACCATAGGATATCATATTGAGATGAAAATTGATTAAATTCAATGTAATCAATCTCTTAGTTTTGTGACCTACTATATATTCATTGCATGCAAACTCTCCATGAAGGGGTGTCCATAATTTAATGAGGTCTAAGTTTCTAACCTCTCAACATTACCTCTACTATTCTTGAGTCTCAAATTCTCCTATCTTATTATTAACTAACATACTCTAGTCCACAAATGACATATGTCAAATCCAATTGAAGGAATTATTACAACACTACAAATTTCATGATCACAAGCACTAAGGATCATCTTAGGGGTTTGTTTCAATCACGTGAGATATCATGATGTTTCTATTAAAGAATACTTGTTGCCATCTATTTTAATCAATAATTACACTACATTGTTTAGTTTGTAGTCAAATTCTTCTCTAGAGATTTATTTCTCACAAACTAAGTATATCTAGGATCTTCTTAACCATAAAAAGATGTTAGAATCCTTCAAAATGTCTACACCCATTGCTAATAAGCCCTTAATCACACTAGATGATCGCTTACCATTGATGCAATTGAATATCATAATATTGTAAGGGCATTTACCTTTACTCATCCCAACATTACTCATGTCATGAATTGTGCATACCATTACTTTCAAAATCCCAATAGAGAAAATTTAAAGGTTGTAAAATCTATTTTTCACTATCTTAAAGGAACCTTAACTTATGGCTTAAGTTGGTTCCTCCCAAACCAGGAAAAATGCTCTTAGCGATACTCATATTTTTAGCTTAAACCATATCTCTTAGTCATTGAAAAAGTAGCATACAATGTCTTGGTCTAATGTTAAAGCCAAATGTACAGAGCTCTAGCTTCCACTTTTGTCAAAAACATATGAATCATTGATCTTTTAAGAGACATTAACATAACTTTCAAGCACCTACCTCAATTTCTAAGTGATTGTACAAGTGCTCTTCACATGTCAATCAATCCCAATTTCCATGATAAGACTAAACACATTGAATTGGAATACCATTTTGTATGAGAAAAGGTGGTTGTAGGAGCATTAATCATTTGTTGTCTACTAATTATCTTCAAATATCAGGCGTGCTAACAAAGCCCTTATATCATAAATATTTTGAAGAATTTTAGCTCAAGTTGGGAGCCTATAATGTTGCATTCACTAGCTTGAAGGAGCTCAATGAAGTTAGTCATTGTATAAATAAATATGTTAAGGATACTTAAGAATGGATAGTGCAACATTGCATTCAAAAAAAATTTCTACAGACTTGTTTAATGTTCTAGCTCATTCATAATCATATATTTATCAATAAATTTCATAGTTAGTTTACCAAGATCATGACGAAGTTGTAAAGAACTTTTGACTTTTTAAAAATTAATCCAAATATTCCTATATATAGAAAAGTGAGATCAAGCTTAATATCTTAATGACCATGGCCAAACATAAGTAAACTTAAAGTGGGATCAAGTTTAATCTCTTCTGCCAACTCATGCATGGGGTCTTGACAAAACTAAAATAAATATTTTTATTCTTTTTATTTCCCAATACTAAATAAAGTGGTCACACTTTTTGTCAACAAAATAACTTGATCCACTTCAAGGATCTATTATACTTTGTAGAAATAGATGGTTAAATGATTTGTTTACAAAATTGTTGGATTAATGTTCTTAATGTAAAATGTGAAGCCTTAGATTATTAAACTGGTATGGGTATAGGGCATTAGGTATAAGGTGATTTCATATTAAGCTTCAAAAGACCAAATTGCAATCCTTTAGACCTTAAAGACCTTTAACTTGATTCTAAGATCATTAAAAACATTTTCTAAGTATTTTTAGAAAGAGTAAGGTTGTGTTAGGGTACAAGAAATGAGTCAAAGTCATAGAAGATTTCTTTTTTGTTGCTCTTACTCCAATTGCATTTTGTGTGCACATGATGATTAAAAAAAAATATGATAGATTGCATGTTTTAGTGAATACTACAACAAATGTGAGATTTAGTGACAATTTTTTTTGTCTACAACTAAAATTTCATCACTAATTATGAATCTTACGCGTCTATAGAGGCATTTTGTTGTAGAATATTTTACCATTAAGTTTTCTTTACAAAATTACTTTTTGTCACTAAAATTTGTCACGAAAATTTACCATTAAAAAATTATCACTCCCACCCTTTTGAGAATGAAATACATATATTTTTTAATTTTTAATAATGATTAATTTTCGTCACCAGTGATGAAATATAAGTTTGCGATGAATTATTTGTTACTAATTTTCAATTTTCCAGCAATGAATATTTTTCTTCACCAAATCATCAACCATTTGTTGAAAAATATATTTATTGTTTATAATTATTATTCTATGATAATACAATTGCATTATGAAGTGAAATTTTAAATTAAAAATCACTTACTCTTCTATGACAAATTACTTTGTCTTCAAATTATTATTATTATTATTTTTTGTAACAACAATGGTTGATGACAAAAATAGTGATACTTTACATTTTTGTAATATATATATATATATATATATGTGTGTGTGTGTGTGTGTGTGTGTGTGCGCGCGCGCGCACGCACGCGTTTTTATAAATTTATATGATTTAATCATTTGTGACGTAAAAGCTTTTTATAAAAAAAAAATAAATAATTTTATGATATAACATATTTTTCACTACATATTTGATATAATATATATCCTATCATATTTTAGTAATGTTTAATCACAAAAAAATAATTAAATAAATAAAAGTAATAATAGAAATTTATATATTTTTTATGATAAATAAATATCATTACAATAACATCTGTTATTTTCTATTGATAAAAGATAAAAATCTAAAAATTTTAAAAATTAATTCTCATTATACAAACAATTTTATTTTTAAATTTAAAATTTTCCTTTCTTTGGATTTTATTTATTTATTTATTTTTTAAAGATCATAATGTTTGTAAGCATATAAAAATTGATAATTTTGTAAAGTTTGATTTGAAATCTTCAATTTTTTTTTCTTAGCCTTTTTATTATTTCATTGATATTACTATAGAAAATCATTCAAATTCAAGATTGGTGTAAAGATAATTATAATGTTGAAATCAATTAAAAGTATAGTATATCGTTTAAAACATCAATTGATTTATAAATGAGATGGTAAAAAGAAGTGCTTTTAAAGTGAAAGGTCATGCGTTTGAATCACTAAAAACCTAGTATAGGTATGAGAGATGTATGAGGGGTGTCATCTTGACTTTAGAAATTGATTTGAGCTTCTTCTATGTCTAGCATTAATTACACAATAACAGTTGTGCAAATTATGATGCAACATTCCATAAATAATACTTTTTTAGTTCTACCTACTCAATCTACAAAATAGACATGGCACATGTTGGAATAGAGCCCACAAAAGCATAATATGACTTAACAAAGAAGGATTTCATTAATATATATTTATATATTATGACTTATGTTTCCACTATGCTATCCTTATTTTTATTAATATTTATTTGAACATTCAGTTTTGCATCACTTGCATTGTACATGACTGAGTGTATTAAGAGTTACACAAAAAAATCAAGTCATGGGTTCCTCACAAGTTGATGAGTGGTTCACAGCTAGTACATGAACCTAGGCAATCCATTTTGAGGTTATAATGTATTACGACATTACCAAATTTGCCATAAAAAGTGTTTATCATAAATAAACAATAATTCATCACTATTAGTGTATTGTGACGAAAAATTTTGTCACAAGGTTCATAAACAAAAGTTTGTCACTAAAAGTCATGATCTGCAAATCTTCTATTTATGTCACGAAAAATTAAACATTAGTGGAAAAATTAGAATTGTCATTATATAATCACATTTTACTATGGAAAAAAAAAAATCATGGGTTGTTTCCCATGAATTTTTCAGTGATTTATAAGATGGTTTTTGAGCTTAAAAAAAATCATAATTTCAATCTTCAAACAATGAACGTATTTGAGTTGAATGAGAGAGATATGATCATTTGAAGCGAGCTAAGGAGGGTAGAAGCCTGGTTCGAAATTTACAAGGGTATTTTGACCTCAACACTTTGGCTATCTAAAAGCCACTTACTAATTCAAAATGGATTTCACATTCACCATTGATTTCAAACTTAGGGGCCATTTTGGCTATCTAAGCTTTGTTCCAATTCAAAATCAATTATAAAGACTCCAAGCCAATGCAAAATGAGCAAGGGTCATTTAGAATACCTAATTGTTTTGGATTTTTAAGACATTTGTGATGTAATTTTGGAATAAACGATCACTTCAAATGTGTCACATGTCTTTTTAGGGTTAGGTTATATAGATTTTCTTTGTTTTAGGGTTTACACAAGTAATTCAAAGGGTGAAAGTTAAAGCTCTTGTTTTCAATTCTTTCTTCAATAAACTTTATTTTTCTTTTATTTCCTTTTCCTTTCTATTTTATTTTCTTCAAAATTAAATATGGATTGTGAGGAAAAAATCCCTAACCATGTTTGGCTAATTTGATGCAATCTGAAAATATAATATAAAGTTGAAGAATCCAAAGGACAGGTAGCAATAGCATGATAATATATTGGTTCAATTATGTTTTTATATTTAAATATTTAAGAATAAATCCTCTATGTTGGTTTTCCTTTGATAAGATATATAGGATTCTTACTAATGTACATGTAATTCTCAAGAAGACCATGATCGCTAATTAACTAATAAGTTTGATTTTACTATTAACAAATCGTTAATATAACAACCAAATCTACAAGATGGATATGGATTGTGAATATTTCAAATTGAAAACTTAATGCATGATTATATTTAATTGGTTTAAGAAATCACCTATTTTCCCAAGTTAAAATCCTAGTTCTAAATATATGAATTGGTCTTAAGATTCAAATTCTTAGCTAAACTTCAATCCTAAACCATAATTATAGAATATTGTCTCTCAATGGGTTTGACACCAAAATAAGAAATTATCTAATATATTTTCTTTTGTTTTGTTTATTTCTTAGGTACTTAACAAAAATTTTAAAAAAAATCTTATCTCATCTTTTTATTCCTATTTATTTCAAACTAGCTAGGATTTCATTAGTACAAGAAATTAATTAATCTTTATAAAATAAAACAATTCAACGCATTAGTATTGATCTCAAAGGATGATAACTTATATACTATAAGTTGTAGTAATCCTATCTTTAATTTTTTTTTTAATCAAAGTAATCACATATTTAAACTTTAATATTTTAATTATAAAATAGATTTGTGATTAGTTACCTTGAACTTGAAAAATGAGATGAAAATTGAAAAAAAAAAAGGGGGGAGGGGGGTAGTTGTGGCCATGAAAACATGGTTCATAATCACCATAAAGGCAAAGCCACCAAGATTAGACAAATTGTCTTGGCTAAGCAATCAATAGTTTATGCCAATCATGTTGATTGATTGATGCCTTATCAGAATGGATCAACTTGGGCCAAGTTGTCTTGGATTTGAAAGTCCCTTATTCACAATGCTAAATGAATGAGACTCTAGGAAATACTTTTCATTTCATAAAAAGGGCATTTTTTTTAAATCTTTCGCACATACCAAAGCATAAGAATTTAGAAAAAATAAATACAACCTAGAATTTGGTCTTGATATAGTTTTGTTATCTTGTATCCTAGGTTCAATTTGATCTTAGATTTCCTTAGTTTCACTTCGTGCTAAATCCAATTGCTTTTGTAACAAAATTCATATTTGTGTCATCTATTTATAAGAACATGATATGTGTTGAGGCATCATGGATTAAGTTATATTTATGAAATAAAACTTTTTTTTTCTTATATATATTTTATCTGAGGAAATATTTGATTTCTGTGTCTTTTAAATATGCATGATTATTTAAGCTTTCATATTGTATCTACTACGCACTTCAATTATATTTAGGCCTTATTCAATGATAAATTATCCACCTTAATTAACATCCTTGTGGGGAAAAGGTGGCATGTAGGATGAATTCGACCTCAATCTCCTTATTACCTTTTGGAATGTTGAAATAAAAATTGAGAATGAGAAATCAATTCCATTCCCATTCGTTATTATGATTGAATGATTTAAAAAATGAGAAGAGGAATAAAAAATTTCATTATCATTCTTCTCAGATATAAAATTAATTTCTCTATGTTATATGATATTACAATTTCCCTTTGACTCTTGTCTTATTTTTATTCTTATATTTACATACCAAACGCACCGACAACCTCTTTGAAGATAATTATCCTCGGGTTATTGTTTAGATTAATTACTCCAAAGTTTTGTTTAATACGTAAAAATAAGAATGAGGATGGAGACAAATCATAATATTATATCAAAGAGGGGTGGTGGGACATGACCTTATCCGGAACCGGAGACGTTTAGCGGTTTGTAAAGATTCCCAAGGTGGCACGGCTCAAAGACTTTTTCGAAGGAAGGTCTGGTGGGTCCTACGCCTTTCCTACTCACTCCACAAACCTTCCTTCTCCTTCCATCACAGACATCATTACAGACAATACTTCCCCTTCACCTGTCCTTTTTCCTCCTTTTTTTTCCTTTCTTTTATTATTATTTAAATTTTCCTTTGGATATGCTTTCCATTTTTTTAAGATTCCAAAGATCATATCATATATAAATAATAGAATCTAAGCATCTAAATTTTGGGCCACCGATTGGCCCAACATTTTAGCCCGGCCCTTTAATAGTATGGGATGAATTACATTGAGATCCCCATGAATTTCTTAATACTTAAAATAACATTTAGAATCCAAATCTAAATAGAAATTAAGGAGAACTAAAAATTTTCACTTTTTGTATTTTGGTTTGACCATGTTTTCTTAAACTTGATTTTAAAAATTGTTTTTTTATTCTTTAACTAACTTTCAAAAAATATGGTCAAACATACTCATGTTTTCCTTTTGTTTTTAAAAATTTGTAAAAATAACTCATACTTGTTCTTTAAAAATTGTTTTCTATTTTACTTTGTTTTTAAAAATTGTTTTCAAATAATAACGGTCAAAGAATATTAAAAAAAATTTTAATAATTTTTTATTTTTAAAAATAGAAAACTGCTTTTAAATCACATGACCATTTAGGCTCAAAATATCTAAAAATGAGCTTCAAACAAAGGGATTTCTAGAACGTTGATCCTTTAGAACATTGATTTTCCAAATAAATGTAGTCTCAAATTATGATAAATCTTCAATATGTTTAGACAAAACCAATGAAGACTTAGTTAAGGATGTTATGAAAGGAAAA
Source organism: Vitis riparia (assembly GCF_004353265.1). Classification (NCBI taxonomy): domain Eukaryota; kingdom Viridiplantae; phylum Streptophyta; class Magnoliopsida; order Vitales; family Vitaceae; genus Vitis; species Vitis riparia. The sequence continues at coordinate 20,862,103 of NC_048431.1, read as the reverse complement.
ATCAGGGAAGTCTAAGGTGGTGTTTGTTTTTTCCACTTAAACCTAAATAAAACTTAAAATTAAATAATACTTAATAGTATTAAATGTTAAGTTATTTATTTTTTCACTTAATTTTAAATAAAACTTAAAATTAAATAGTGTTTAATAGTGTTAAATATTAATTTTCTAATATTTCATTTCTATCAAGTATTAATAAGTAAATATATATACATATTATTTTTAGTATTAAAAAAAAAGTTAAATATTTTGAATTTTTTCATTTAGTAAAAAATTAAAGAAATATGTAATAAGTTAATAAAAAGTAAAAAAAAAGAAATAAACTATCTAAAATCTGAAAGTTAGTTGCTTTCAACAAACCACTTAAGCTAATAACTATTTTAATTTATGCATGTAAAACATTTATAAAGTTTTCATCTCTTACTCCCTATTTAATATTTATAACATTTTGATCTTACTCTTATTACTTATATATATATATATATTAAACCAACTTTCCCATCCATCATTAATTAGTAAAATTCTACATCTAACCCTTTTTTTTTAAGAATAATAAAAAAAAAAATTGAACTAGAAAAACACCATGTGGCTAGCAGGCTGATTGAAGCAAATTAAATAAGAATTCTTTAGAATAAAAAATAAAATATAAAAACCAGTATGCCCTACTAAGGCAGCAAAAAACAACCAAACTCATAAATTCCACCCGGTTGATGCCAAACAAAAGCTAACACCATGCAAACAACTCCTTAAGACTGCTACAACAACAACAAAAATAAGTATCTATGACCAAGAAAAAAGGTTCATATGTCACACTAGGGCAACTAGAAAGAGAGAGAGGTACATTAGAGAAAAAGTATATATACAATAAATTTATAGTCTTTAGAACCAAAGTTTGGGACTTTTCAGAACTAATCAAAATGAAACTTTCCATGCTATAAGGTGAGAGGTTTTACTATAAGAAAATGGTTGAGGTTTCAAGCTTAAGTTAATATATAGGATATGTTGGTGTGATTTGATATTTGTTTGCAGAGAATATTTGATTGCTTAATTTTATATCTAAACCCTAACATTGATCTACTGTAGTATTCCTTCAACCTAATGAATTGAATCTACCATATTAAGAGAACTTACGATTTTAAGAAAGTCGGTAGCTTAACATAGTATCAGAATTACAATTAAGTCCAGTTCTCGAATTTTGTAATCTATAACCACTGCTATACAAACTTTCGGGGCCCATGTCCTAATAGTTTAAGCTTTTAAAAAAGTTAGTTTAATGCTTTCAATGATGAAAGTCATTTGCATGATGTAGTATATTTCATATCAATGATTAATGATCAATTACATTTGTTTCTATTATTAGTTAGGCCAAACACTACCTTACAATGTCCAAGATTGATTGGTTTTCAAAAAATTTAGGACATGGCCTACAATGTCCTAGAAAAGTTGAAAGATAAAAGAATAATTGATGTGCATAACAGATGAAGGTGATTTTCTTTTTCTTTATTTCCCATATCGATATACTTAAAAGGGTCCCATTAGTTCTGAAGGAATTAAGACAAGTGAATAAGGTCTTAATTAACCCTTGATCATGAAAAACTTTCATACCAACAAACAGTATGTGGACATGTACATACATCAAGACCAATAAACATTACTCAAAAGAAGTAGTTAACTGAAGTCCATCGAGGTTGCGGCTAGCTTGTAATTCATTGATTTATTTGTCCACATGTGTTCCTCATTTCCCTTTCAATGGCACCATGACTACATTTTTTTTCTCGTTTGAAATTTCAAATGAAAATTAGGGTTGCCACTAAATTTTGTTTTAGACTTTCTCTGTTATTAAGCTTTTCAAGCTTTCAGAGATGAATGACAAGTTAACCAAAATTTTCTAAGTATTGATTATTGTGGATCAATTTTGGGCACCATTCAATATTTCTTATCGATGGATCGCCTTTTTCAAACCTCCTCCATGCAAAACGCCAAAAGTTATTTCATTCTCAATCCTAAATCTGCACAACTGGCTCACAACTGGCTCCTACAAGTGTTCTATGTCAACCTCTCATCCACATATTGCACCATTTCTAGGTGGTCCTCTAACATAGAGGAAATAACCGGAAAATCTCTTGGTGCAGCACCATTAGGACAAAGCTCAATCTAGTATTATTTCATGTGTATACATTGTCCATTTTTCAATTTTGAGCAATTAATGTTAAATTTATCAAAGGTTCTTCTCCAACTTCATATGTATAAAAGGTCATAAGATGTATTATGGGAATAAAAGCAGGCACAGTGACAGATGCATGGCAGGCTCATATAATTGAAAGTTGAAACAGAGGGTGGGGATAAAATTGAAGCAGATGATGGCCACAGGGTTTGGCAGCAGTTAGAAGCAGATGGTTGATAATAAATAAAAAAAGTTACAAGAAAATAGGATGATGGAGATGGGTAGACAGAAAAACACAAACACAGGAACATGTGATTTGGGTGCAGAGTGGATGCATGTGAGTGATGGTGACATTGGAAGGACACATGGTGGCCAGACCACTTGTGGGCCATTCATATTCTCTCTTATTTCCTTTTGGATTGAAGCATAAAAGTACTGAGATCAAGGACCCCCACCTCCCTTTGTATCAAGGAAGCAGTTTTGAAACTTCTTCTCCTTTGTAGGCCAACTTCCTAGTTGTTATGGTACCCTACTATATGTGTTTATGAGAGAGAGAGTTTTAAAGAGAGGGGTTTAAAGGGGGTTCACGAGACACCCCTGTAAGGGAACCCCAACAGGATACATCAATCCAAAGAAAAGATTCTCTTACAAGAGAGTGAAGGAGAGAGAGAGAGAGAGAGTCATCTTCTTCTACACTACTTATGAAAGAAATATCTTGTTATGCGGTCATCACCAACATGACATACCAACTAACAACTTTTTCCTTCGTTTGGTTCATCTTTTCCTAACCGATAAATTTATCTGTTAGTATATAGATACTCCATAAAGCAATGACTTCAACTTTTTTCTTTCTTTTTCTCTTACAATTTCATATTCTATGCAGTGGAATCCATAGAAATGTACACTAAGAATAGGCCAACGTTCACACTTGGAGGGAGTCCATCTCTGAATATTCTATATTAGAATATTTTCTAGGAGTTGATAATGGAGTTAGAGTATTTGTTGTTTGATATTCTCTGCAAAAGTGCTTGTTCTAGAGGGAACATGGGATTCTATGTTTGTTTGAAAAACATTAACAACATAATCTAATATCTCTAGCTGCATGGATTTCTCAATTATTAGGACACCCATATTTACATCAAACCAAAACCTTTTCAAATCTAACCCAACATTTTAGAGTTTGATTATTCATTTTTCAATTATTTGTTGTCCCAATAATTCATCCATGCCAATAATAATAATAATAATAATAATAATAATAATGGAAAAATAAAAATAAAATCATTTTCATTATTCAATTCCTGGCTCCACCAGTACTCATGATCTGCTTGGATGAGAAGTATAGTAATTTTAAATATGTTGTTACTATTTGTAAAATTATTTATATTAAAAAAAAAAAAAAAAAACCCAATCTTAAATTTTTCTTGTTCTTTGAAAGAACAAAAGGAGAAGAATCTTTCAACAAAATGATTTTTTATGTTTGAATTCATCCCCAACTCAGTTCAAACATTCAGCAGATTAATAATGACCTTTCTAACTTTTTAATGAATCTTGGATTGATGCTTGGGCCAAAGAAACTTCCCATATATACCAAAACATGTGCTAGCAAATTATTGGCAGCCAATCGCCATACTCACTCATCATTTTCAAAGCGTTCAATCTGATAGATAAAGTCTTAAACAGTGTGAGACCAAGGGATATGGAATGTTTGCAAAATTAAGATAATAAAATATTCACTAGGAAATTCACAACCTCTCTTTCTTTCACGTGGTAGAGACAGCCCAAGAGAGACCCTTAACAATCCCTTCTTTTTTTTTCTTTTTTTCTTTCCTCTCCCCCCACCCCCCCAAAAAAAAAAAAAAAAAAAGATTCCACAACAAGGTCAAGTGATGTGACAAATATTCTTCAATACTTATTATATATATGAAAGGGTCTATTCTACCAACTGTAAAATACTTTATTTTGAGGTGACCATCACAAGAGTATTGGTTACTTAATTGATTTTCGTAGGCCATACTGACCCATTTTTTCCAATTTGACATGGAATATATATATATATTGGTTGAACTCAACTTGATTCTTTATTCCATATCATGATGGATGAGTTTGAAATTGCCATTCATATTAGGGTTTTTGGTTCTTGCCTTATTTTCTCTATGAGGGACCCAATCACCTAATTCATAATTTTACGTGCTTCGAGAGTGAAACCCCAATATTTTTCATCCCAAAGAACGAGAAATGTGTTAATTTCTAATCTCCTTTTTGAAAGTCAATATTCCTCTTTTTTTTTTTTTAACTCTCTTGTGATTTAATTGGACCTCAGTTACTCAAGGAACCTCGACCTTGATATGACTAGAAAGTCTATTCTTTTTCATATGGGTGTTATCCCTTTGGAGTCTGATGAAACTTTCCAAGTTTAAAACCTTTTTCAAATCATAATAGTATATTTTTGTTTTTGTTTTTTTTTTTTTTTTTTTTGAAATAAAATATGGCTTCCAATGCAAGTACTACAATCTTGAAACAACAATCATGGGCCAAGAGCCCAGCAGCCTATCCGAATTGGCAGGGCCAAGTCACTGTTTCCAGTGTGGTCCACCATGTTAAATGCTGATCTTGGACAAGATACAAATGTCATCCAATTCTAAAATGGGCCCTACACAATATTTGGGGGCCCACCTAAATTAACTGGACCCAGTGTCTTTGCTATAGCTGTAGCGATACCGTGTTGAATAAAGATAATGGACAAAGATTGAGGCCCAACCACAAAGACAGAACATGGGAAGCTTTGAAATACTATATAACTTTTTAAACCATGAATTCTCATCATATTCTCATAGGGAACATACATACACTATAAGAATATTTATACAAATTAATAAATATTTTTTTATGGGACTCCAAAATTTCTAATAGATAATTTGTCCACGTTTCTTCTTATACCAGTTGTATCACAGCAAATGTGATGCAGAAGTTTTTTCTTTTCCTTGATGTGTTGAACATCTCAAGATTCTCTACGTGGGAGAGTTGGATTGGCCTATTCTATTGCTTTAAATTTAAATAAAATAAAAAATAGGTTTTAAGACCCTGTTTGGAGCTTGTCATAAAAAGATAGCGTAGAAGCTTTAATATAAAGACAAGATCCACTGATTTAACGTCTCATATTTCAAGACTTCGTTTGAATCGGAGATCTTGTCATGATGGTATAAAATTTCAAGATAAAAACAAGATATACTCGTATTTGAAGGCAGCATTTTGTCTTGAAAAAGACGTAGAATTTTTAAAACAAAAGCATTATATCATAAATTACTACTAAAAGCTAATTGACATAATTAGCTTCAAGAGAAATGTTCTTAAGCGAATAAATTTTACCAAGTTCAATCCGCAATGCTACTTTCAATGATATCGTTAGAAAATGAGGTTCACGTGAGCTTTCGCACTCTTGCCTACCCACCACCCAAGCCCATAGGAAAAGTAAAACAAATGAGAAAAGGATAGAGCCCTGGGCAATATTAATCGAATATGCTGCTCCTCAAGTACATAAAGTAATGGACTTTCTATATTTTTCACATCATCCAAGACATGAGATATTGTCTGAAACCCGTATCATATGCTACGAAGTGCGAAGTGGGATACTGCATGAAATACAAGATGACCTTAACCTTTAGGCCCATGACTGTCAATTTCATCAATCCCCCCTTCATAATAAGCACTAGAGATTCAATCTTTTCATTGAAAGGCAATCAATGAAAAATCCAACTCCTATAATCGGATATTAGAAGTTGCATAATACTCCTCTCTGTCTAAGCTCTTGCTTAAGATTCTCATGGCAGGTGGCAAGGAGTAGCAGAAACCCGGTAATGGATGTCTTACAAACCACTTACATATGGCAGAGTAGATGAAGAAGAATGGTTTTGGGTGGACGGGCTGCCTTGTTATCTGACGCAATTTTGCGCAGAAGATTGAAGACAATGCTCTCTCCATGCTTTCCCCTCAAGGTTTTGAACCATCCTACCCAACTCAACACTAATTCCAAATTCTGAATATCATAATTCTAGAACTTCCATTGAAGTAACTTGATTCATGGCGTGCCACTCCGGACGTCTATGGCATCTGGCAAATCAACTTCTCTTCAATCAACTATTATTGAAATTTAATTTCACAAGATGAATTGAAGGGCTAATTTACACCCTATTGCCTATGCATCTATCAATTGCAAATGGAATCTTTCTCAAAAAAGACTACTACAGTAATGGATCTTATAAGTGGAAGCAAAAAGGGGAGAAAAAAAAAAGGTTGTTCTAGCGGCTAAGAGTTTCTCTGTGAGGAAAATGGTGAACTAACCCAGCAAAAGAGCTGATGATACATGGTAATGTTGATCTAACCAAGCAAAAGTGACGATAATATCTCTCCCATAGTCTTTTCAGACATGCCAGCTTCATCATCCACCTCCACACCTGACTCGAGCACTGCAGCATCCAAGATTAGCTTCCGCTTTGCAATCTCATAAACATTCTCATCCACTGTATCTTTGGTCACCAGCCTGTACAGAACTCAAGCAGATACAGTAAATACCAAGTAACTTAATATTTCACAAAAAAAAAAAAAAAGAACAGAAAAATTCAAATGGGGAATCGGTAAATGAGGATGCAAGTGATTGGAGAATAGCCCTACTACTTTTAACTTGGTCCATCAATGGAGGAAGAAAAACAGCAGAAATCTTTAGGGATTGGAATTTAAGAGTTAAAACTGAAAGAAATTGTATAAAAAATGAAATATATAGGGTAAGTACCCTCTATGGAATTAACTGATAATACTAAGATTTCTGAACCAACTGCCATGCTTTTGCTTTCCTTTTCTCCTTTTTTTTTCCTCTTTGATTGCAACTAGTACAATTTTTATTATACCTTGGTTTTTCACCATAAAATAAAACTGAGGAAAATTTACAAGGGAGGTTTGGCTGGAAGTACCTGTATATAGTAACAGATTTTGTTTGGCCGATGCGATGACATCGATCTTCAGCTTGACGGTCAATCTGTGGGTTGAAATCCATGTCATGGATGACAACTGTATCAGCTCCAGTCAAGTTCAGACCCTGCCCTCCAGCTCTTGTGGACAGCAAGCAGGCAAATATAGAAGTATCATTATTGAATGTGTCCACAATTGTCTGTCTGTCTGTCACCTGTGTGCTGCCATTGCAGAAACATGCTTCTGAATATTAAGATATAAAACTTGTAGTAGACATGGTAGCAGTGTCAGGTAACCAGTACATGGTTCACAATTGAGATGTGTGTGAAGATATGTTCAGGAGTGAAACCCCAGGAGTCAATGCATTTTCAGTTCAGCCTTAAAATTTTATTTCACTAAATCATGAATTATTTGGGATGCCTTTTGAAATATAATTCATGCTGTTCTACTTGCATTTTTTGCATTTCTGGTTTGTGCAGGTCCCTGAAAGGTAGAATACATGTTGCTAAAGAAACAAACTGAGATAAAAAAATATCACTATTGTGAATCATGGTAAAGAAACATGAAAAATGATGGGCTCACATGGACACAAACATTTGGGCTAGACACACATAGGAACAGACATTCATTTCATTCAAAGCATGAAATACTTGGCATGGTCACGGTAGACACACAAACACAAATAGACACACACGTGTGCGCATGTACACATATTCATCTCATTCAAATCATTTGGACCACACACACACAGAGACAGATAAATTCATCGACCAAAGGCATGCACATGCACATCATAGAGAGAGAACTATAAATTCATCAACCAAAGGTGTGCATACAAACAGACACACACACACACAGATTCATCAAGCAAAGGCACTTCAGACACAAGTCAATACTTCAGACCTTTTCCCACTAGTGAGCTATGGATTTGACAACTGCTATTGATGCAACACAGCAGGAGTAAAGTTCATTGCAAAGAAGTCACACCATGAATTAAAATGTACCCTGAGGCAATCAAGAGGTGCAGTTCTGGAATAGTACATAATGAAGTTAAAGAATTAGATGTTCATAACCATCTGTAAGTTTACTACAGTAGGAACTATCCAACAACATAAGACACATCACAAAAAACCCAAAGCCTTGCAATGATATTGATACAAGTTAGAAGGAATTTGATTAAAATAACAGCAACAATGGTGAAAAACTATATACTAATAATAATAATAATAATCAAGAGCAAATTATTAAAACTGAAATGGAGTGTTACCTCCCATCAAGTCGTCTATATGTCACTCCAATTACATCCAAAGTCCACTCCAGAATGTCAAGCATTGATGTCCACTGGCTAAATATTAGAACCCGGTGCCCACGTTGTTTGAGTGTGGGGAGAAGTTCTGCTAATGCCTATAACATAGAAAAAACAACTCGATCTAACTTCTGCACACATGATGACTAATGGAGTACCCTTTATGATTTAAATTCATCAGGTTTGTGAAATTATTTAATTCCTACCCGACATTTTGCTGAAACCATGACATGTTTGTCCGGAAGGATGCCCTTTTTATCCGCGACATCATAATAGAGTAAAAGCTGTAAAATAGTTGAAAGATATATCAATGCAAAATGATAAATCACTAAACTATACAAAAAATTCAGGAGGGTTCATCTTGATCAAACAAAATCCACCAAGGCTTATAATATAAGAATCTCAGCTTTAGGTCTTTACCATTTTACTGAACTTATAATTGTAGATGCCTAGCATAAGACTCCTAATGAATCTTAGTGATTTTGCATACAAGAACTACTAAGGATGCTGAAAAAAAATTACACCATAACAAAGAAATTTCAATAATAACAAACCAACAAAACAATAACAATAAAAATAACATTAATAATAAAAATTGATAGGGCCCACCATGCTTCAAATTTTATATGCCTAAATTGTTTTGGCTTAAAATTTATTAAATTTCAAGAAACGCCTGTAGTCAATCTACAAAGAATGAAATGCAGGAACATTCTGACTTCATGGGCAAGTAATTGCTTTTAATGCAATACCACATGAAACTCAACAAACAGGATAAAGAACTGATGTCATTTCCATATCCATACTTCAAGATGACATTAATTAAAGGGATAAAAAACTAATAAACACAGCCATAAGAAGGAGTGATATAGTTCAAGTTGAAGGCATTAAATGGACAAGACTAAGGCCAAAAAAATGTGGGTAAAGGTGGTGAAAGAAGCATGAACTCCTATGATTTCTTGCAGGATACCACCCTAGACAGAAGGAAACATTGAAGCAGGATTTTCTTCAGCCAAACCTAAATAATTTGGTCTTAATATTTTGTTGAATTGAGTTTGCATTAAATGATGAGATAATAGAGAAGCATGTTTCTAGATTGAATTTTGGCTGCAAAAACTACCTACAAGTGAATTCTTCCAAGCCCCTATCTTTGTAAGTTTTTTAAGGATGTTTTGTCATCCCTTTAAAATGTTGAGGCATTATAGTATCTGAAAACCAGAACATGAGGATAAAATGATGGGGAACAACATTGAAGACATGAAAAGAAGCGGAAATAATTCAGCAGGTTAGTTAGTAGTTTTAGCATTGCCTAATTTTTGGAGTCTCTTTTTTTGTTCTATTAGACTAGGTTAATAGTTTTTGTTAGTAAATTTTTTATTTCTTTTAGTTTTTAATTTTGTTAAGCAACCAATTTTCCTAAAAGCTTAAGCTTTGAGAACTTTGGCCCACAATGTATATCACATTTTCCAACACTCTCCCTAGCATGCGGCCTTAAACTTGCATGAAGCAACACAAGCCCATAGGCAAACAAACCATGGACAAACTCCTTTGGGCTTACACACGAGCTTAATAAATGAGGAAAATAAACATGCAGTGAGATTCAAAAATATGACCTCCTTCCAAATGAGGCTCTAATATTATGTTGGATAACCAATTTTCTTATAAGCTTAAACATTGAAGATTTAGGCTTACAAAGCATATCATGTTTTAGGAAAATTGATTGTTTAACATGGTATCAGAGCCTTGTTTGGCAAATAATGTGTTTGAACCTCACCACATGTTTATTTGCCTAATTTATTTAGCTCACACGAAACACAAAGGAGGTTGTCCATGGTTTGTTTATTTTGGGCAAGCGTGTCTCTTCCTATATGGACAAGGGATTGCACATGAGGAAGGGTGTTAAAGAGTAGGATATACATTGTTAGTCCAAATCCTAAAAGCTTAAACTTTTAGGAAAATTGGTTGTCTAATAAATTTGATTAAGAAAATAAGTCATATCCTTATTAGGAAATATAATCTAAGGAGTTGTTTGGTTTTCTAACTTGAGTCTTAAAGCAAGTTGCTTTAGGCCTTAAGATATTTTTAGAATTATTTTTTTTTAACTTATCACCTTTTTTACAACAATTTGGTCTTAATGGAAAAAGAGAAATTTTTTAATATTTTATCTCAAGAGAAAAAGTGATTTTTTTTTTCCTTTTTCAACTTTTAACTTTGTTATGATTCTTAAGCCCAATTTCTCATATAAAAACAATTAAATTACCTCAATCTCATGTTATTTGGATGAGAGTGAATTCACTATAAATTATAAAAGTTGTCATTCAAAAGTTCCATGAATATACTTTCATCGTTTTAGCCTAATATGAGAACCACAAATCATCTCATTCCTAAGATATTTGGGTCTGTGTCTTCTGTGCATGTTCATAGTCCAAACAAAGGAAAATTGAACCCAAGAGCAATCAAATGTATCTTTGTGGGATATTCCTCAACTCAAAAGGGGTATAAGTATTACCATCCACCATCTAAAAAGATTTTTGTCTTAGCAGATGTTACTTTCAATAAGAGTGAGTCTTATTTTCCCATTCCTTATCTTCAATGGGAGAATTCCATCAAGGAAGACAAAGGTTAGGATTCCTATCTCATTGATCCTTTTCTCATTAACCCTCCTAAAGTCTCTAGTCCATTGTTTGATCCAGTATCCATACCCTACTTCTTTGAATCTGAATCATCGTCGCTTGAGCATGCTCCTAAGAATCAGATGACTTGCAAAGTGTAATCAAGAAAGAAAGTTGCAGTCCCTAAACTTATAAAAGTCTAAGAATCTGAACCGACTTCTAGAAATTAGGTAACAATCTCTCATCCTTCCTCACAAATTGAGTCAAAACTTTAGGCTGAAAAATCTATAGACCAAAATCTCCCTATTGCTATTAGGAAGGGAATGGAATAAGGGAATGCACTAAAAGCCCTTTATATCCACTTTCCCATGTTGTGGCATTCAAAAAGTTGTCTCCATCCAATAAGAGTTTTCTCACAAGTTTGAACAATATTCATATTCCTACCTATCTATCCGAGACTTTATCTAATGAAAATTAGAGACAAGTCATGAATGCAAAAATGGAGGCCCTAGAGAAGAATAAAACTTGAGAGATGATAGATTTGCCTGCAGTAAAAAAATCAGTATGATGTGAGTGGGTCTATACTATTAAGTATAGAGCAAATGGGACTTTAGAGAGATACAAGACAAGATTGGTGGCAAAAAGATACACTGAGACATGTGTCATGGACTATATGAAGACATTTGTTCCGGTTGTTAAGATTTTTTTTTTTTTTTTTGATAAGCAAGCAGAATATATATAAGAAAGGCAAAGAAGCCTCAAGGCATACAGGAAGTATACGAGACTACCACCCCCTTAACAAAAAAACAACACGACCCAAACCCTATTTGGAGGCTAACCACTCCAAGAAACCTAATAGGGAATTCGACTCCATAACCATGTACACTTTAGCCCACCCCCATACATTGTATACAAACGAAGTTTTTAATTTCTGATAATCTAATACTCCCCCTTAAAGGCTAGCCTATTCCTTTCCTTCCATATAGACCAGAAAATGAATAACGGGATTGATTTCCACACTTTTTCCTTTTTCTCCCCACAAAAGAACCTTTCCAACTACTAAGGACCTCCTTTACAGAATTTGGAAAGACCCACTGTACACCACACAACGCAAGAATGATGTTCCACAACCTTTTGCCACTGTACAATGTATAAGTATATGATTGATTGTTTCCTCTTCGCACCCACACAAAAAACAACGATTAGGTAAATGCCACCCTCTTCTCTGGAGCCTATCCAAAGTGAGGACCTTCCCCCAAGTAGCTTCCCAAGCAAAGAAAGCAATTTTGGTTGGAACCTTGTCCACCCAAACATTGCTATGAGGAAAGTCCACTCCTTGGGTATTTGTCAACACGTTATAAGCTTTCTTAACTTTAAACAGTCCGTCCTCGCCTTTCTTCCAACAAACCGAATCATCTTCCGAGTTTACTCTATAGTCCCTCAACACAATTAAGAGATTGTCCACCAAGCCAACTCCCAGTCATTAAAGTCCCTTAACAGCCTTAAATTCCACCCTCCTTGACCCACATTCTGGTCCCAGCATTCCTCCACTGTGACGTTTCTATGGGCAGCCATGGAGAAGAGATTTGGGAAGCCTTGGGACAGCACAATGTTACCGCACCATCGGTCAGTCCAAAACCTTATTCTGTTGCCTTTTCCCACCTTGAAAGCCATATTTTCCCAACACCAAGTGGACTCCTTCAAAATCTCCTTCCAAGCTCCAACTCCATACACCCCGTTTGCTGTCCTTGTCCTCCACCCAAACTCTCTTGCCCATACTTGGCCTCAATCACTTTTTTCCAAAGCTCCTCCTTAGCACGCGCATATCTCCAAATCCATTTACCAAGAAGAGCTTTGTTCAAGAGAGCTAGTTTCCTTAGACCCAATCCACCTTTTCCTTTATCCGCACACACCATCTCCCATTGGACTAAATGAACCTTGTTCCCTCCATTGGCTCCACCCCACAAAAAGTCTCTTTGAAGCTTTTCAATCCTTCTTGTCACTGTCTTAGGCATACGGAATACCGACATTTGATACAAAGGTATGCTGGACAGTGTACTCTTTATAAGAGTAATTCTCCCTCCTTTGGATAAATATTGACGTTTCCAAAGAGCAAGCTTTCGCCTCATTCTCTCCTCCACCCCATCCCATACGTAAGAGGCCCTATTTGGCGCCCCAAGGGGCAGCCCCAAATAAACAGTAGGCAGCTGCCCCACCCTACACCCAATTTCAGCCGCCATTTCAAAGACCCCTTCCACCTCCCCTATCGGAATTACCATACTTTTGTCCAAATTAATCTTCAAACCTGAGACTGCTTCAAACCAAAAGAGGATCCAGCTCAAATGCAATAACGCCTCTTTCTTTGCCTCGCAAAAAACAATTGTATCATCCGCAAACAAGAGATGAGTAATATTGACGGCCTGCTCTCTTCCTCTCCATATCCTGCAGCCTTAGATGAAGCCCCCTTCAGCAGCCCTTGTGATGAGCACACTTAGAACTTCCATTCCCATGAGAAATAAGTAGGGGGAAAGAGGGTCCCCTTGCCTTAATCCTTTTGTGCTTGGAAAGAACCCCGTTGGAACCCCGTTCACCAGCACTGAGTACTTGACAGTGGAGATACAACTCCACATCCATCCTATCCATTTTGGACCGAACCCCATCTTTTGCATGACCTTTAGTAAGAAATGCCAATTGATACTATCATACGCCTTCTCGATGTCCAATTTACAAATTATACCTTTCTCTCCCCTTTTTTGCCAAGAATCTGTTACCTCATTTGCGATTAAGGAACCATCAAGGATTTGTCTCCCTTTGATGAAAGCATTCTGATCAGGAGAAATCACCTTTCCTATGACTTTTTTGAGTCTATTGGCCAGCACCTAAGCCAATAATTTATATAAACCCCCAATCAAATTGATTGGCCTATAGTCACCTAGGTCCTCCACCCCCCCTTTCTTCGGCAGCAGCACCAAAAATGTGTGATTCAGACTCTTGATGAATGAGTTCTGTTCATGGAACTCCTTGAAAAAACCCAAGATGTCCTCCTTGACAACCTCCCAACAGCTTTGCCAAAAGGCCGCTGTGAATCCGTCCGGGCCCGGGGCTTTGTCCCCATTCATCCCCATTAATACTGCATGAATTTTAGTCTCAGAAAATGGATTCTCAATGCCAATCGCTTCTGAGGGGCTGATCTGTTTCAGTAAGAGACCTCCTATGTCCGCCTTCCACCCCGAATTTTCCGAAAGTAGCTGCTGATACGCATTTGCTATACCTTCCCTCATATCTTGTTCCTCTGTGAACCTCACCCCATTTATCTTAATTTTAACCATGGTATTGACTCTCCTACGGGCATTGGCCATGCGGTGAAAGAACCCCGTGTTCCTATCCCCTTCCCTTAGCCATATTTCCCTTGATAGTTGTCTCCAATGCACTTCTTCCATCGACACCCACTTTGCATAACTCTCCTTAGCTTCCTTTTTGTGGCCCAGCCCCTCCTCTGTTAGGTTTCTCTCTTCTTCCACTGAATCCCACCGCTCCACTTGCTGAAGAGCTTCAGCTTTGTTTTTCTCCAATCTTCCAAAAAACCTCCTTATTCCATATTTTTAACCTATGTTTCAACCCTTCATCTTAGTCGCTAATTTGTAGCTCGGCCTGCCTCTAACCTCTATCCCTTGCCACCACCCCTCTATCAGCTCTTTGAACCCTCGGCTTTGAGCCACATATTTTCGAATTTGAAAGGGGGCGGGCCTCTCCTTATCCCTCCACCCTCTAGCAGAATCGGGAAATGATCCGATGTTGGGCGAGGCAGTCTTCTTTGATGAACCCTACTGAATTGGTCTAGCCAACTAGGAGTCGCTAGGAATCTATCTAGCCTGGCCCGCGATTGATTATTAAGCCCCCCACTCCAAGTGAAAGAACCCCCTTGCAAAGGGATATCAACAAGCCCTAGGTCATCTATAATCTGGGCAAACCTCCTCATATTTGAAGTAATCCTCCCATTTCTGCTTCTTTCAGCTTGGTACAGTGTTGTATTGAAATCTCCTCCTAAACACCACGGCTCCCCCCATATCCCTCTGATTGCCCCAAGCTCCTCCCATAAACATTCCCTATCTTCTCTGGAAAAAGGCCCATAAACCCCCGTGAAGACCCAGATTGCACCATCTCCCTCATTCCTGAATCTGCAGGAGATGGAAAATTGGCCCTCTTCCACCCCCACCATCTCCAACGATCGTTTGTCCCAACAAATCAAAACACCTCCTACCGTCCCCATAGCATTCAAAACCTTCCAATCAAGAAATCTCCCCGGCCCTAGACTCCTCGCCACCGTTTCAGACATCACTTGCACCTTCGTCTCTTGAATACAAAATAAATCCACCTTTTGTTTTCTGATAACTGATTTGATAATTCTCCTCTTGGAGTTATCATTCACACCCCTCACATTCCAACTCAAA
Source organism: Vitis riparia (assembly GCF_004353265.1). Lineage (NCBI taxonomy): Eukaryota > Viridiplantae > Streptophyta > Magnoliopsida > Vitales > Vitaceae > Vitis > Vitis riparia. The sequence goes on along the minus strand of NC_048431.1, from coordinate 20,846,611 downwards.
ATTTTTACATTCATTGGATACTTGCATTCTGGTTCCCTCTACCCTGAATAGGGCCTTTCTTCTTAGAATCCCCCTCATAGTTAATAGAGCACTCCAATCTCTTAAGCTCCCTTTCAAACCTTGAAGACTCCAACAGACCTTTACCTACAATCTTTTCCTTCCTTTTTCTGATTTTGCCCAGGAAACTCAGGATTTCCTTCTCCAGGCCTTCCATAGAAAACCCTAAGAAATGACTGAATTTAATCAGGCTGCTCTCCTCCCAGTTCAGGTGCTCTTCCTTTCTACCCTCTTGAGACACCGTCTGATCTGCATTCCACCCCAAACTTCTTTCCAGAGGGTCAACACTGTTGACCTCAATCAAATCCCAGCAGCCATCCCTTCTCCCTAACAGTTCTACTTCATTTGGTCTTTGTGACCCACTTCCAAGCAAAACCCCCTCCCTTCGAACCCCATAATGGTCGTAACCCTCCCTTTCCAGAGACCGACCAAAACAAAAAGGGTTAGAGGAAGAAGACCCTTGAGCCCTGAGACCCCCCATATTTACATCTAAGTCATACCTCGCTGCTTCTTCCTCTAACATCCTTTCTGCTCTCTGATACATTAGGTTCGTCTGTTGTTTTCTCTCCGTTTCTTCCTCTCTGCATCTAATGAACTCGCAGTCCATATTGTCGTCTTTTTTGTTATCGTTGGACCCAGAAGAGAAGGTTTTTAAGAGGGGCCCATCATCCACTAAAGAAGACTGGAGTATGGTGTTTTTCCCTTTTTGGTGTTGGCCCAGCCCAACGTTAGCAGCCCGCCCCAAGCTTTTTATTGTGTGCGGCCCATTCTGATCCCCCTTTGGATCTTCACGGCCTGTTGTTAAAGAGAGCCCACAAGCCCAATCCTTCTCCCGGCTTGGGCCCACGTGCCCAGCATACGAACCGGACCCCCGCAAGCCCGCATGCAGCTGTGAACCCAAAGCTGCAGAGCCCATATCCTGCGTCAGGCGACCCGTCCCACCCACTGACTGATGTTGCGCCTCGAACCCCGCGCACGCCATCTCCTCCACTCTCGGCCCGGCGCGTGGGGCTTCATCACCCCTACCCTCTCCTCTGGACCGATCCCACAGGTCGCGCTTCCGTCCCTCTTTCAGCCTTAATGACGGAATCATCTCCCACCATAGAGATAGGGAGTAAGACAACCCTTCAACCCCTATCACCAGCGAACCAGGGATGTTCACGCCGTCCGATTTGATCAGAATCCTCGCCCACTGCAGATCCTCCATTCTCTCCGTCTTTGGGTCGACATCTAGAAACCCGCCGCAAGCGTCTCCCACCCTTCTCAACACCAACGGAACCCATAGCGAAATTGGTAGCCCCACTATTCTCACCCACACTTCCCTTCTTACCTCTCCTTCTTCCATACACCCCGATCTTGGATTCCATCGCTCTAACTCCACTTGGACTCCTCCCACCGCCTTATGACCAGAGAGGTGAACCCTTCTTGCTTCTTCCGCGAACTCGAATTCCAGTAGAACACGTCCTCTTCCCATACTCGCAATCCCCATTTTGCCTTTCAATCCCCATGCCTTTGCCATTTCCCAACCCAGATTTTCCAGGTCTTCCTCTTTTGTTTTGCTAGGTTTCCAATTTCCAATCAAACAATGCTCCAGCCTACTGATGTTTCTGTTTAGCTCCTCCCGATCCACCTCCACTCTAAGAATATTGGTCTCCATATTCCCCCAACCCTTCACCGTGTCCACAAATGACCTTCCCTTCACCATTTCCGACCGCGGCCTTCCCACTGCCCTCTCTTCTTCTTGTTGAACCTTTATGCCAACAGAGATATCCATCTGTCGGATAGCCTCCACCATCGCCGTCCAACCCCCTTTGACCCCTTTGCCCTTCGGGATACAAATACTGTATCTCTTCAACTCCACATCGACGACCCCTAGCCGCAAAAAGCAACCCGCCCTGTTATAAGCACGCACGAGAGAAAAGCTTCGCCCCTTCTCCTTCCATCCCTTTTCCCAACTTCCTATCTTCTCATCCTCAATGCACTGCAATGACCTTCCATGAAAAGCCCAACGCTGTCCAGCCCCAATCGCACCCAAGACGATACCCCATTCTTACTTTCCGTTATGATTAGGGTTTTTCCTCCCCTTTCCACCATTTCCAACTCAAATGTCTTGGATTCCACCCTGAACTTACTCGTCTTCCTCTTCCTCCTATTTTCCGCGCGACGCGCACTCCCATCGCTGGCGATCTCTCTCGCTCTTAGACTCTCTCGCACTCTCTCCCATTCTCAGAACTGAGATCCTTGTTGAGTTTCGGTTGTTAAGATGAACACAATCAGAATTTTGTTATCATTAGCAGTAAATTATAACTAGGATCTACAACAATTCAATCTTAAAAATGTATTTCTAAATGGAGATTTGGAAGAAGACATTTATATGGAAGTTCCTCCTGGATTTGGCAGTGACTCAACCACTAAAAAGGTGTGTAAACTAAAGAAAGCTCTATACTAGTTGAAACAATCTCCAAGGGTGTAGTTTGGAAGGTTTGCAAAAGTACTGAAAACATGAGATATAGAGAAAGTTAAGGAGATCATAAGTTGTTCATCAAGCATTTAGATTTTAGGGGAGTTACAACTCTTTTGGTATATGTAGATGACATTATCATGATGGAAAATGATGAACTAGAGAGACTAAACTTTGAGACAATGTTTAATCAAAGAATTTGAGATTAAAGAGTTAAGAAGGTTGAAATACTTCCTAGGAATTGAAGTTGCACATTCTAAGTGGGGAAATTTCTATTTCTTAGCAAAAATGTGCAAGGAACCTTCTCAAGGAAATAAGGGAGTTGGCATGTAAACTAACAAGCACACTAATAGATCTTAATCAGAAGCTTAGAGAGATTGAGGAAGATACCGCGGTAGATACGGAGATGTATTAACATATAGTAGGAAGACTCATTTATCTCTCTCACACATGACCGAATAAAGCATATGTTGTGAGCCTATGCGTGTGATTAGCCCGTTCATGCATAGTTTAAAAGAGGTTCATCTACAAGTTGCTAACTGAGTGCCACAGTACCTTAAGGGGTCTTCAAGAAAGAACGTCTTATTTAAACGAAGCTCAAGACTAGTACTTGAAGCATACACAGACGTAGATTATGTTGGATATGTGGTTGATAGAAGATCAACTACTGGGTATTGAACCTTTTTTTGTGGGAATCTAGTGACATGGAGAAGTAAGAAACATAGTTTGGTAGCAAGGTCTAGTACAGGAGCAAAATTTCATGCAATGACCCTAGGAATTTGTAAACTACTATGGTTGAAGATCATTTCGAAAGATTTGAAGATTAAATGAGATAAGCCAATGAGACTTTACTGTGACAATAAATCTGCAATCAGTATTGCATATAATCCAATACGCCACAGTCGAACGAAACGTATAGAAATAAACATACATTTTATCAAGGAGAAACTAGATAGTGGATTGACCTGTACTCCTTATGTATTCATTAACCACCAACTTGCAAATATCCTCACAAAAGGTTTAAGTAGTATAAAGTTTCAAGCAAGTGTATCCAAGCTGGGAATGAAACACATCTATTCACCACTTAAGAGGGAGTGTGGAAGAATGAAATTAGGAAAGTCGTCATTTTGTAAAGAGAATTAAGCAATCTTGTGATCAAAGGGATTTATTGTAACTAAGTTAGGAAAGTTCCCAATTTAGGTGCTAGGATTTCTTATATATATACGTGAGTCTTTATACAAGCAAAAAAATTAAGGAAAAGAATTTTATACCTTTTATTCCTTTCATCTTTCTTCTACATTCTTAAATACCATTATCATTTGCTCTCACCAACATTCCACTTAAAACATCTGCTGCAATAGTGAAAAGGAAAGGATAAAGAGGATCTTGTCTTAAGCCTCTAATTGACCATATCTTTGAGAATAATCTTTTTCCTCCTCCATGTCTCTGAATGCATCCTTATTCCACTCTTTCAACTTTGATTTGACAAATTGTAGTCGCTTCATGAGTCTAACCTTCTCACCCTTTGCCCCAATACTCTTACCACCATGAGCTAAAACTATCCTTAAGCTTGGGTGAAGCAACTACATGTTTTCAAACCTAAATGGAGATCAAAAGGTTTAGCATCCCCTTCCTGCTTTTCTCAAGGCTCTTAACCAGCTAGATGATCACCCAGACAGCATATGAGAGAGACAGGTTGCTTCATGTATTTCATAGGTTATTAATGGGAGCAGATGAGATTTTGACAGATGTGTAAACCAAGAAGGACCCTGGTGTCAGACCCCAGCCATAGATACAGAAGCTACTATAGTGACTGTTACACATACAGTTAATGCATCAATTTCAAAATTAACACAGGGCAACTTTTTATATGCATTAGAATTGCCTGACATTGTTACAAACATGCATAGTAGGTAAGTTGGCTACTACTATTAGATGCTGTTAATTAGTTTCCAAAACAACTCGTATGTGATAACTCATTCATGAACAATATAACTTGAAGTTCTAACACTTAACACATAATACAACAAAAATAGAAAATCGAAGTTGTTTTAATCTATGCTAAGCAGATATTTCTGAAGGCGATTCTTGTCATGCTAGACATGAGACTCCCCAGCATAGCTGGACAGGAGTCAAGTATGGTTGGCACATTCTGAAAGTAGTAATAGCAGTAATATCATATTGTTCAATTGTTACTCCAAAAATCTTAGAACGTAATCAGAATATGCGTTGATCATATATAACTTAATTTTGCATGTACATATATGTTGACCTGTCTCACCAAGTCCCATTGGTGTGACCTACATTTTTAAGGAGTAGTCAAGCTGGTGTACCATGTCATATATCCACATTTGTGCTAGATAGGACTTGCTTAGAACAACAGCACACGATTCTAATTATCAACAATAACTACCAAAAGAAGGATAAGGATTGTGAAGTTCAGGCTCAATCATTTCCGATAGTACTTCAATCACACTTTGAAATACAATGTTAATTTGTCAAGTTGCACAGTCAAGAAGAATCATCTGATGAATACAATAGGCCAATTCAATTCAGTGTAATCAGAACAAAAGGTCAACATGTCAAAATAAGTCAAGATAATAGACTAAAAGAGAAACTGTCAAGAACAACTACCCGGTGAATAGAGAAGTCATTGTAACTCTTAAGCTCTTCAATTACTCTGTCCAAGTTACATTCAAAACCAAACACACCCATCGGATATAACTTTTTTGCAAAACGAACAATATCCTCATCATTGTAAATACGCCTCACCAGTAAAGGATGATTTGCAATCTATAACAGTGAAAAAGATAAGAAACAGATCAAGATAAGCATAAAACACTATAAAATCAGATCAAGATAAATGTCAAAAGCTATAATCATATCTTAATAAATAGAATTTAGGAGGGAAAATAGATAAGAAAGAAGCATCAGCACCTTTCGGAACTGAACAAAATAATTTGAAATCTGACGCCGAGGAAGAACTCCAACAACACTGTTGCAGTTGACATCAGAAATTTTTGCAATTCGAGCCCGTGAAGCTGCACGGTACTCCTCAATGGCTTCTTTATAAGCATCCTCCTGGTTCTTTTCCATGTACACATACTCAACCTGCAGCAGCCTTTCTTAGTACTTCTACGAAGTAAAAAGAACAAATGAAATGGAAATGACAACTGAAATCAGGATCCTAAGTGAAATGGTGTTTTGACGGACATCAGCACTCAAGTTGCCAGAACAGGTAAGCAAGCATCTAACATACCCGCTGTATCTTTGGGACAAGTTGCTGCATTACATCAGACTTTAAACGCCTCAAAATAAATGGTCCAAGAATGGACTTCATACGAGCAATCAAATCTCTATCTTCTGCATTTAATAGCTTCTTCAAGTCCACATCTCCAGTTGTAAAAAGATCAGGCATCATAAACTCCAATAATGACCAAAGCTCCTGAAAAGACATTATGAAGACCCATTTAGCTAAAAACAAAGACACTGCAAATTCTGAACAATGTAAAATATGTCCAGTATACTAACTTCAAATGTAGATGCCTCATATATATTAGTCAAATGATCTAAATGCCACCCCATTAGTGAACCAAGATAACTTCAGAAAACACATCAGCCCTATTTCCAGCCACAAGAAGAGAAAGAAATGTACCATTCACTATACAATGAATTTTAGCCACAAGTCAATTGAAATTCTTAACAAAAATCTCTTATCAGTAGGTGTAACAGTAAAGAGTCAAAATCTTCAAATTCATAATCTACAAAACAATAACTAGCATAATCAGATAAATAATCAGAAGCACATTTTTCAATAATGTTTTACCTTTTTAATCTAGATACCTTACAAATGACTAGTTGCTACTCAAGCACACACTAAAAGTACAAACAGAACATAAATAAACCATTGTTTGGTATTAGTTCAGTGCCTTCTCCTGACAATGGATAATAGAACCTTTTCAATGGGCAAAAAATAGAGGCATTGCCTCTCATATAGCATTTAGGACAGCAGTAGTGGAGAAAAGAGCAGTAGCTTTAATAACAATAAAATTCTTCTCACAAGTCAATCAAAAGTCCTGGTGATAAATTCTTATCAGAAGCTATTAACAAATCACAAATCCAAATCTCCAAAATTATAAGCTACAACATCACAACTATCCTAATCACCCAACTAAGCCGTCTGGTTCATTTCCAATAATTTACCTTCCAGATCTAACAATTTCTTGTGGACTGCAGCCTAACCACAAGCTCAAAATGAAATGAAGCATGAATAGAGCATTCAAAGTCTTTATAGAAGTTTATTATGATGTCCTGAGAATGACTAATAGAATTTAAGCAATGGAAAAGCCATAGGTATAATGAAGTCATGGAACATCAGTAAGCCAATATTGCTCTCGCACATATGAATGATGGGAAAGCACTTTTTTTCACAGCATACATGAATGAGTATCCTTCCTTTCGGAAATAAAGAATGATCTTTAACAATGGAATATGGTACAAATTTGATAGAGCATGATTCACAGCAACATGAGGCATATGCCTAAAGCACAGCAGTACATGATGATAAGAAACTTCAAAATGAAAAGAAAATTTGCATCACTGTATTAAAGCCACCAGAATATCACATTCCACCTACTCACTATAGCTCTTTTTTATTACAAAATATTTTCAAAAGCTAGAGGGGGGCACTCAGTAAAGGGGGTCTGCAAAGCAATCATTATTTCATCAAACGCTAGTAGCTATAACCAACATGCCATTAATTGAAAGGAAGGCTATCAATAGGTATACATGCAAATCATTTTGGAGTGGTGTCCCCGTCAACATCAGACGCTGGTTTGCATTTCGTGCAACGGACATCAGGTTTTTCCACCTATAGCTGTTCTTATCCTTCAAAGCATGGGCCTCATCCATGAGCACGCAGCTCCATTGCCAACGTTTTAGAAGTTTACGGTCATCTTTCTGCTGTTGACTGTAGAAAGCAACAACAGTGAGAACTAACACATCTGGAACAATAAATACATGAACAGTAGTCAGAAAGACAATAAATCAAACCTGTGTCGTTCAAAAAGCGAGTAACACACAAGAAGTACATTAAATGGAGGGGGTAATCCAGCTTTTGACAAAGAGTTCAACTCTTTTGAATAATGTGTTCGCCTAGCCCCATGATATTGGATCACAGTGAATGATGGGCACCACTTTTTAAGCTCTCTTTCCCAGTTTTCGAGAACAGAAGCAGGACATACAACCAAATGGGGACCAGGGTCATTGTCCATGTGTTTCAACAAGGTTAAATATGTTATAGCCTGTCACAAAAGAAATATATTATAATCTTATTAATCAAACTTGTAATTCATAAAGCCAAGATCATGAAGACCAAATTACCTGAATGGTTTTACCGAGACCCATCTCATCTGCCAAGATGGCTGCATGGAGTACAAAGGTGAATAGTCAGTTACCCTTCATGATAGTGTCTAGTCGATACACTCGATACACATATGAACATTCAATTAACATCTTAAGAAGTGCTTCTCATGAAATAATAAGATTCTAGGGCAAAAATAGAACACCCACAGAGAGAGAGAGAATGAGAATTAGGTGGCCTATCTAGGTGTATATCAGGCAAGATGAATGAACATCTCACATGCTTAAGTCCATCATTGTCTACAGTGACTATACAACCTTCCACAAATCTATTAATTATGGACAGAAATACTAAATGCCTTATCAAAATACCAATTCCCTTGTGGAGGAAAGCAAAACCTGTTATACAATTAATTGATTGATGGAGGAAAAAAATCAAATTTGGTATGCAACAGTGTTAAGTTTGAAAACTCATGAAAACAAATACAGAGGACCGGAACTTGCTGAGACCAAGCATCAACAGCTTTGCCTCTGAGTTCATTGCTCCTAAGAACCTAATCTGAATATCTACACCTAACAAAAACCTAAGATATTTTAATTTGTTGATTTGAGGACATGGTTTATACTTAAGATCAATGTTTCATGGGTACAGATGTGGGTGTTGGATGCAGCTAGATGGGCGCCCAATCCTTTGAATTCCCAAATTGTAGGATGCAAAGAAGCGGCTGACAAGGATCTAAATAGCAGGAACAGGTACTTGGACACAGATAGAAAATCAATAATTTTGTACAATTAGCGATTAATCTAGCTTAATTGAGAAGTGTTGGAGGAGATGCAACAAGAAGTTGATTCATATTATTTGTGACAACATTGTTTTGAAATTTCAAATTTTTATTAAGATATAAGTTGTATAAATTGTAATGCTTGAGCAAATTAAATTTCAATTAACTGCTTTCAAAAAATAAAGCAATATTTAGCTGTCAGTTTTTCTCACCCCTGTTCCCTACAAACCTCACCTCCTTTTTTCCCCCTTATTTGGATCAGAAGCAAAGAAGTTCATTGAAATGAAGTAACAGGTACAAAGGACAACAAGAAATCCTTCCAAAAATACAAGATCTGAGCAAAAGATAATAAGTAAAAGTGAACCACTCTGATGCATTGACAAGACAAAAGGTTGTGACAAAAAAATACTGGACTAAAATCACATTATACAACTCAGGGGGTCAGAAAGAAAGCCCTGTAAAAGATTCCTAAATATCCTCATAAAAGGTCATTTTGCAACAAATTTCTCTCCTTCTTTAGTAGTTGTAGAAAAAAATATAAAAATAAAAATAAAAATAAAATAGAAGCAATTAACAGCCAAATCCTAAGTAAAACAGACATATCCAACAAGGATCTCACCCATATCCATGTCTTAACAGAAGTAACTTGGGTCAAATTAAAGAGTCCATGTATCTCAGATTGGGATAAATCAATGAGGGCTCTAGCTGCCAAGATGAAAGAGTTTATTTATCCTTATTCCGCACCTTGGGCACAGAATCAGGAAAGTGAAACATGTAACAGAACCTCTTGTAAGAGTGTGGAAGACAAATGATCATGATAGGAAGCATATCTAGTTGTCATCTACAACACAATGCACTGGGGAAGGTTTGCAGTAAAGGCATTTGGTTAAGGCCTACAAAAAGTTCAGGGATACGATGGACACAGGATAGAATAGGAATCACAACTTGACTGTCACATTAACACAGCAGGTAGAAGTTGGGTTTATTTAGTCAAATGACACTTGTTTTTTATCATTCAGGTTTTTAATTTGTGATGACAGATAATGTGGCAGCATATTTTCTGAACCAGACCTTCCACTACTAGTCATAATTTCTCTGAGCATCCTGTGATAAGGCAAGGGTGGGAAAAACTCATTTGCCGATTGCAGCCAGATTGGACAAACAAGGAAGGGAAACGAATGAAGCATGTCATAGCAATATAAATGATTAAGTGTGATTTTATAGTTTATATGGTTTATTCAATCTTTAACCAGACTGAACCATTTACTGAGTAATTAAAAGGCTACCCCGAACAAGTTAAGAAAACTGATACTCCTGATGATGTATTATGTAATACAAATTGTGAGCAACAGAATTTGTGTTAATAACTAAATGAAAAAAGTTGGCACGTATACTAAATTACATCATCGTCATATCAATGATTAAGCATGATTTCACAATTTATATGGTACACTTGCCTTTGGGGCCTGGCTAGGTGGCAAAGGATTGTGGTGAGGATGGCCTGATGGGGAAGGTTCCAGGTCCGATTCCTTGTGACAGCTAGGGGAAATAAGTATTACCTATCAAAAAAATAATTTATATGATAAATGTGATGTTTGACCAGACTGGCTTGTTAAATATATATTCATGGATATAAGAGGTGAATTGGGAAGGGTTAACAAGCAAGTTAACAGACCCGATCTTCATGATAATGCATTATGAAATTAAACATTGTACACAGCAGAATTTACAATGGACAAAGTAGATGATTCTATTAAATTGCTCTACTTTGTACACGGACTGGTGGCTCAATCATGGCTATAAGAGGTGAATTGGGAAGGGTTAACAAGCAAGTTAACAGACCTGATCTTCCTGATAATGCATTATGAAATTAAACATTGTACACAGCAGAATTTACAATGGACAAAGTAGATGATTCTATTAAATTGCTCTACTTTACACGGACTGGTGGCTCAATCATGGAGTTGGTTTGTGAAATTAAACATTGTACACAGCAGAATTTACAATGGACAAAGTAGATGATTCTATTAAATTGCTCTACTTTACACGGACTGGTGGCTCAATCATGGAGTTGGTTTGTGCACTATGATATATGATTTTGGGTTCAAAAGCTACTGAAACATGGATAACTGATATAAAAATTAAAATTTTAAAAATTAAAATAATAAAAACAAAAACTAGTGAATAAGGGATACAATGCTAAGCATTATTGTCCAACTTATCTAAACCATGTTTAAGGATGATAATAAGTTTGACAAAGAGGTAAAGAGAGGAGCAAGACTGCTTGATGATAAAGATATCTAGTTAAACAAAGCAGCAAATGTTCAGGGTTAAGAAAATGCCACTCCATACTGTGGGCACTACCAGCATATATTCTCCAGTTCTACCAATGATGATGACACTGATGGGAACAGTGGTGGCGATGCTGTTGATGACAAGGATGAAAACAGCAGTAGCACAGTAGGCCATGGTGATGCATCTAGTTCTAGTGTATCAGAGATGGCTGGGTCATCTAGTGATTTTTTAGGTGGAGAAGGTGCATGCATCTAAAGGTATCATATGGGCAGGGAGATGACAACTACATGATGCAAAACATTAATCATATTATTCCAACCAGGCTTCATAATTCCGAAAGGCATAAGGCGCACCTAGGCACAAAGGCCTCTAGGGGTCCAGGTGTAAGGCACAACCCAGGGTGCACACCTGAACCAACTAACTTGCAATCACAGGTGTATATCAATTTTATAAAAAACTGTAAAGTTGGACACACAATATGCTCTTGTATATCACCAAATATAATCCATAAATATTTATCAAACACTTGTATATCAACAAATATGATCCAAAATTCTAATCCATGCAATCAAAAAATCAAGAGTCCAAGCATTTAAAAGAAGCATCCAACAAAATATTAATACAATTACAAATTTGAATATACAATGAGAAATTCCAACATAAAAATGCTATATATATATATATATATATAAAGACAAGACACGCTCCTCCAACAAGGCATGCACTTTGATAGGCAATGCACTAAAACTGAGAAGTGCCTTTAACAACAGAGCTAGGGATTGCTGCACCTTAAGCTTAGGTGCACCTTTAACAACTATGCCTGGCAAGGCTGGATAGAGGAAAACTATAGGAGTTTGACTACATTGGTTGACTTTCCAAGAGGGATCAGAATTCCCTTTGGCATCATGGTTATGAACCTAGGGCCCTAGAGCTGGACCAACATCCACAACTTTTTGCATGGGATGTGGGGCAAGATTTTGAATTTTGACCAGTTGAAAAAAAGAGGTGTGTCTTTAGCAAATAGATGTTCCATGTGTAAACAAGAAGAAGAACCCATTGATCATATTCTTTTACATTGCATCTTAGCAAGCATATTGTGGCAGCTGGTCTTTTCCATATTTAGCTTGGGTTGTCCACTCTTCAACTACACAAATGTTGCTTAGCTGGAAAGGGTCTTATGTTGGGAAGAGATGGAGGAGAGCGTGGATGATTGCCCCTTTATGTTTACTTCAGAATGTCCAAAGAGAGTGAAATTGAAGGGCTTTCAATCATGTGGAATGTTCAGAGACAATTCTTTGGATTGCATGAGGCATTGTATAGATTGAGGCACCTATGTCTATGGTAGATTTTGTTGATTGATTGGGCTTGGGGTATGTTAGAGATAGGATTGTATCTCCTATTTTTTTTTTTTTTCCTTTTTTGTTGCTTCATTTTGTTGAGAGCTCTTTGTATACTACTTGTGTGGTTAAGTACGCCTTCTCTATAACTCCATATATATTACATACTTATCCAAGAAAAAAAAAAACAAAAAGGATATTAGTGGGCCAGCATTGAAGCCATGACTATAGGGCCTATGTCTATGGAGGCCAGAATAGTACTAGGGTTTACTCACCTAGGCACCTGGGGAGGCCAATGGCATCAGTGATGGTGATGCTATAATCAGTGACCATCATTGCCACATTACAGGAGATCTGATACGAATGGAGCTTCCATTGTTAATTATTTTGGATAAAATGGCTAGACCTTGAAGCACCAGCGAATTTAGTCAGGTGAAGGTATGTAGTCACATGTTAGATTAGCTTTTTGTGTAGGATGGATATGATCAATTCTTTTAGGAAAGAAAATTGCATTGGTTTTTTTTCCTAATAGGTAAATTAAGATTGTATTAGCAACAACCACAAACACAGGAAATTTTACACAACATATACAAGGAAGCCAAAAGACCAAAAATAAAAGGAACAAAAAAACAACAACCATGCCGTACTTAGAGCCTAATCAATCCACAAAGTCCAACATGGACAAGGAATATTCCCCCCTATGACACCTTGACCCATTCCAACAAGATTTACAAGAATGAATGTTTACTACCCAAGTATTAAGTTGCAAATTGTAATTGCATGAATGAACTTGAGTCAAGTAAATACTGGCTAGTATTTGTACACCCATGCTTTCTGATGTTTTCGACATTATTCTTATTTGATTTAATTTGTGGGTTAAATGATTGATATTCAAAATTAGAATGTAACTTAAACCATTATTCATTTTTGGGATGTGAACTATTACACATGTTGAAATAGCTCAAACAACTACGGGCGAGATGTTTTAAATCCATACCACTATTCCCCATGTCTTATTACAAGGAATCAATACTTTGAACAATGCATTTCAAACCCCCAATAACCATGGCCACCCATTCCAAACTATCATGTGTATCCAATGGTCATCCTCTCCAAAGTAAAGCTCCAAGGCACTTTCCAAGAGGCTTGATTAATTATGGATAATGGTTTCATCCCAAGACCATGAACACCTTAGGAAGGAAAACTGTCTCGCAATCAACAAAGTAATAATTGAACTCCTAACTACACTAACCCATGGGACATCATATAAAGGTTCTCCAACTGCTTACCCACGATGGTGATCCTTTCTTTTCTAATATCTAGAATAGAGATGTATTAAAAACCTGGTGTTGAAAAGAGACAAAGAACTTTGAGAGGCTAGTAAGAGTTCTTCGGTTCAAGATCCCATAATAAAATCCTCCAGAAAGAAAGCCTCTTTAACCCTCCAAACTCCTTTCTTATCCTTTTGATGTCCATGTCCTAAACCACCTTGGTTTAACATTAATCCTAAAGGCATCCCAAAGTAAATCACTAGAAGGCCCTCCACCTTCCCCCAACAGTGGCTGCTTACAAATCAACCTCTTCGACTTCCCCAACCAGATTCCACTCACTTTTACTCAAATTAATCGCAAAGTCCATGCCCGGCTAAAAGCACAAGAGGATTCCCTCAAATGATTAGATTGATTAAACATTAGCCCCACGAAAGACATTTGTGAATAGGAATATAAAGATGAGAATAAAGATCTCCTTCCACAACTTCACTTGAAAAGCTTGTTAAAAGCGAGCATCACCTAAATGATTCCCTTCCCTACTTTTGATTTGACAACCACACTTCTCAAAAGATTCCTTCCACAACTTAACGTAAAAGCATGCTAAAGGTCATCACATCCAAAATAAACAAGATGGTCAAGTGAATCACTTTGCCTAACCCTCCCAAAGCAGGATCCACTAACCAAATATAGAGAATAGTACCAAAGACAGGCAAGCCTAAATTTACCTTTTCCATTTTATTTCCAAATTCCACTCTCCTCCACAAGCACATTTCAGGAATTCCAACTAACACGATGCCATGACCATCTGCCTTCTCCATGCCTAATTTGCAGCCCCCCCTCTCTCTCCAACCAACCACCTTTAGAGAGGTCAAACACAACACATTATCAGCAATGAGAAATATCGGTGATTTTCTATTTCAAAAATAATAATAATAGTAACAATGCATTTTGCATATAAGGAACTACATCATTCACAATTCCTTAACCTATTGGCTGGGATCTTTTGCAACAGCTTATGGGTGCACATTGGTAAACTAAATAAAGTAACTAAGGCAACATTCAAACATTTTTCATAACTAAGTCATCAAAGAATTCACCCAAAAGTTTTATAAGTCCTTCTTAACAACCCTAAAATTTAAATAATAATAATAATATAAAAATAAATAAATCACTACGGTCAACCCATTAAAAAACAAGCACTTTTTCACCATTCAAGATACTCAAAACCCCAACCACTCACTCCTATGCATCTAGAACTAAAAGAATAAGTTAAATAAATAATAACTAAATAAATAAATAAAGAATCTCATCTACCATAGACATTTGAACCCTCTTGTTTAAGGACATTAACAAAATAACCCTCCACCCCAACACCATACCTTTCCTCCAATAAGACATTGTTGAACATCGTCTTTCCTCTTCCTGCACTTATTTCTCTCATGGGAATTCAATAGCCAATGGAAATTAATTTTAAAAAAAAATAGCCAATGGAAGAATCTAGGGGCATATTTGGCAACATTTTGAAAATAGTTTTCAAAAACAGCTTTTAAGAACAATTCTTAAAAACAGTTCTCAATTGAGAAACAAAAGATTTTTGCCGCCAAAAAGTCTCTACTTCCACTATCCCACAGAACCCAATCCTGAGATTATTTCCTTCCCTTCTACTGAAGTCAAAATATGCAGACCTGCTTTTTGATGGAAAACTTTTATAGAGATTTCAACACCACCATTCCTAACCTCCACTCACCTAAAACCTTCCTTGAACCAGGCATTAGCAATCAGCTTTCCAGGAAAAGATAACTTTCAGCTCAGATCCCAAGCATAAGATAAGCCCCAGCCGAGAACAACAGAAAATCCCAACAAAAGGCATTATACGGACCTTTTAGAAGTTTTTTCCCTCAAGGGGCCAGGAGAAAAACATACTCAATCCTGAAAAAATAAAAAAATAAAATAAATAAAAAATTCATCACATCATGACTATTGGACAAAATGAATAAACCATCTACACATGGAGTATCCATAAACTCATTTCTAAGAAGTCTGGGAAGCCTGTCCTAATTGGGAAATCAACATTTACCCCCACCACCTCCTCTTGCACAGATATCTAACCACATGAAAGGCCCCTACCAAACACAAAAGTCCAAGAGGAGATCCAGCTACCTCCCAACATGTTCAACTACTCCCCAAAGGCACCCAATGCAATCACCTTCCTTTATAGTCCCTCACCTGATCCTACATTAATAAGATTTCTCCCACTGTTCCCTCTAGCTCCAAAAGCAGCCCAATCCACTTAAGATGGATTGCAAATATCTTTTTACCACAACACCATCAACTCATTCCATTTTAGTTTCCCAAAAAAGGTGAGCATATCCATTTTCTGAAAATTCTCATGTCCAATATAAGGCTGTATACATTCACATGAAGCAAAGAAAATAACTTCTTCCTGCCGCTCTTAGCTTTCCTTGCCCATCTCCAAATATGTAATAGGATCACACTTTAAATATTATGGTTGGTGGAGGAGAATAACTGAGAAAGCTGGAGGACACCACTGTCAAGCAGTTGAGTAAAACCATTGCCACCACATGGAAGAGAAAATCTAAGCAAAGATTTGGCAAGCTTGCACTCCATATTCCAAAACAAGAATAAAGAAAATGCCAATAAACACATTTAAAAGAAATCCTAGAGAAACAGAAATGAAGGATTTCTTTTTTGGTAGTTTTTTTTGTTAATTTGAGGGAACTACAAGATAGGGTAAATTTATAGGGGGGAAAAAAAGAAAAAAAAACGTAGATGAAGGCAATGAGGGCATCCAATAATGTTGAAAATAATATTTTAATCTAGCATACCTATCAAAATTATGATCAAAAGTTTAGCACCTTTTGTAACCAATCCCACTATAAAAAAAAAATAATATTAATAATAAAATAAAATAAAATAAAAATGGAGAAAGATAAGGTTCAATGCACCCTACATCTCCAAAGAGCTGTTGCAACAAGTTGACATATGGAACATATCAATATGTATCTGAATAACCATTGATAGGAAGAAGTGCCCATGGCACCATCATATTATAGCTTTTAATTCTAATTTATTTATCCCAATTGAAGCCTAATGAAACAAGATAAGAAGAACATAAACTAAATACAAGCACTCCCATTAGCCAGAGGACTGCCCAGCAAACTGTAGAACTCACTCTTTAGGGCTTTATAAAGTTGAGTTATGTCATGTTGCCATTAGACAAAAAACACTTTCATTAGTGAAACAGAGACAAGACTCATTTAGGCACAACTGTACAAGTTCTCAGCCCCATTCCCCAACAAGCTCATGATATAAGTTTACAGAACAGTTTGGCATTATACTATTCCAACATCAAGGAAAGGCATGAAGATAGAACCAAATGAATAACTGTCCAGGTTTCAGAATCTTTTCTTACTGGTGCCAATTAACAATATAACCCACACTGGTTCAAGAGGAAGAAAACATTACTTAAATAACTCATGTATTTCCCAAAGAAGATTAGATTTTACTTCTTGAACCAATTGAACCAGCTAAAATATATTTATTTTGACAGCATAAACACACACATGTATTAGGCATAGAAAAACTTGTAGTAAGCCATTTAGAAATACGGCTGATGACAACAAAATTAGAAGAAATACCTCCTCCTATACCCTTCCTATACAACAGGAGAAGAAAGTTGACTCCAACGAGTTGGTATGGTTTGAGAACAGGCTGAAAATCAGAATCCTCTGCCCCACAAGCCACATCAATATCATCCTGTATCAACATGATACAAAGCCAATAAAGCCTATACCCATAATAAAATAAGTAAAAATTCCACCCATTTGTTTGCTGAGAGAACATAAGAAAGAAAAATAAGATCTTGAATCTCAAATTTTTTCATTCACTTCACTCAACTAAGCCTAAAACAATTATTATGAACTAAAACAAAGCAAACTTATCACACCAAAACTGAGGCAAGCCTGCTTTTGGTCACTGACAAAGTGCAGGAAAACAAAAAAACGAAAAAAAAAAATACCATTTTTACCAAAATCTGGAAATCAAACAGAAGATAAAAAGAGAAAAAGCACCTGAGTCACAATCCTCACGGAAGAAGACTCCACTTCCGCGTAGCGGTCACAGGCAGTCACCGAAGAACCGTAAAGCTCTCGCCTGAGCTCCGCCGATATCTTCGCGCACTTCTGCAAAGCCTTACCGACAACATCATCATCCTCAACCTCCTCCTCCGCCTCCTCCTCCGTCCCCGACTTCACCTCCACCACCTCTGCAAAATCCTCATCACTATCCTCATCCACCACAAACCTCCGACCTCTACTCACCGGCGCCGCCAGAACCTCCGCGTCATCATCCTCCAAGTCCTCCTTGATTTCGACGCAATCATCGCTGCTCCCATCGGAAACATCCTCCGGCGAAACCTGGGGATCCTCCGGCCGGTAAGAGAAGGACTCGATGGGCGGAGGTGCTCCTTGGGACTTTTTGAGGGCTCGGGAGAGCTTGAAGGAGTGGTTGTCCCACTCGTCGTCGGAGATTTCCGTGAAATCGCGCTTCATGAAGAATTAGGAGCAGAGAAAACCCTAGATGCTGCGGAAAATCGTGGAGATTAGAAGGAGGAATTTGAAAGAGAAGGTGGAAGAAGCGCCATCGAGAGTTGGGAATCAGAATATGAGGAAAGGGAGAGGAGGGGGAAAGTTGGAGAGCGCGGGCGTTTGGAGAAATTCGGCGCGTTGGATTGTTTGATTCCACTAGTTGGAGCTTCTCCTCTTAATAAATCAGCCATTGCTGAGCCTTTCTTGCTATATAAAACATTTACTTGGGATTTTAAACATGAGAAGTGTAACTAATAGAAGGAATTTCAATTTTTTTATTTATCTAAAAAAAATTAAAATATATATATTAAATAAAATTTATATCATAACTTATATCTTTTAAATTCCTTGTTCTTGTTACATTAATATATTTTGTCCTTGTCAAGGCATTATAATTCCGTCATTTATGTTATACATCTAATTTGTGACAACTTTGTACGTGAGTTAATTTCATATTTAATGTTAATCAAGAAAATTTTTACCAATCATTTTCATACTGCATGACCATATGTAATAGTAGCATAAAAACCTACCGTCACAACAAGAAGTAGTCCGCAACTGTAGGTGCCTATATATGGTAATGAGTTACAAAAAGGTTATGTGGTAGCAAGGTTGGGTCATAGCTACCACAACTTTAAGGGTGCTACAATTGTGGCTAATGCTACCGTTGACCAAAAGCTACTTATGGTAGGGGACATTGCTAGAGTTACCACCATATAGGGGCTATAGTTGTGACCAAGTTATAATCTTGATAAAAAAAAAATGATATCTTGAAGAGATTACTTTGACCCCAACTATAAGGGTATATTTTCAACACGTATAAGGTTTCTTTCCTTCTTTCTTTTCATGATTAATTGTTGTATACTATAAATTCAAATATTAAAATAAAACTACAAATCTTTCTTACAAAAATTATTTTTTTCGTCCACATTAAAAAAAAAAAATTAAATGAGAACTTTCCATTTTTAGTCATCGTTCATTTTTTTTATATGTAGAAGCTCTCGAACCATCAATTAGATCCATGAAAAAAAAATGAATTTTTTTCCACCTACATTTAGAAAAGAAATAATAATAATAAAACTACTTTAACCATATGAAGTCTCCATTATCAATTAGGTTTCCTTTAACCATCTATTAGATTTCCATTCTTCCATGGTTTCACACCTTTGGGTCAACTTTAACCTTCAAAGCTACTTTTTTCAACTCTTCTTCCTTTCCTATATAATGAATTTTAATCAATCATTTATATTCACAAAGCATATGCTAATTCAAAATACAATGCCAAGAAAAATATTGACTTCTTCGTACATTTATTGTCTAAAATTTGTCCAAATATGTGGGAAGTGTAATTAGTACAAACTAGTTCCTAAACATATTTCCTAGATTTTTTTTTTCAATATAATGAAATGATTGGGTAACTTTTTCAATTAGAAGTTACGTGTTTAATCTCTTCGGATCCTAAAAAGTTAACCCTACAATGTATGAATGTCAAATGTTTTCTAATGGAATGATTATTTTCATGGGACCTTTAAAAAAGGATACCAAAAAGGTTAAAAAAGTTTCTCACACAATTAAAGGAAGCCCCTTTTGGCATAGTGCAAGATTTAGGCTTTAAACAATGACAAAACGCTAGCCCTCTTAATAACTTTATTAAGAACATAACTTCAATGGCATTGAGAAATGACAAGGAGAAATGTCAAACTTCTAACTATATCATCTCTTATCGTTAGCATTAGCCCTCTAAATAACTCTTCTACATAGATAATTCTATATATATATATATATATATATATATATATATATATATATATATATATCATTTCCTTGCTCCCTACTAAACATACTTATTTGACAATTTGGAAAAAAAAAAAAAAAATCTTAGACCTTGCAACAATTAACTATTAGAGCAATGAGCTAAGTTTTCACTTAAAATTCCTTGTAACAATGGGATATGATTTACAATTGTTAGATTTTGCCTAAGCAATAAATCACAAATCTAGAATTTTAGCAAAAAGATCCATAGGAATAATGAAACGAGCAACTCTAGTAGGAAAGAAATAAAATAAAGTAAAAAAGTTGAATAAGATACACTTATGCAAGGATTCAAAAGATTCATAAAGATATGAGATGGAAAGCAGAAAGTTGATCAAAGGACTCTTAGATAATACATGGATGGTGCTATATTAAGGGGGCTAGGAAATGAGTGATTCATTAGTCATTACTAGCACACTTCTAGCTAAAAATTTGAAGCTATCACACAAACTTTATGTAGTTGAAAATCCTTGAAGTTCAACTTATAAAAGGGGTTAAATTCACTGGAATTGATAATCATTTAGATGATCCCATGTGCATACTACAACAAATGGGTGGGAACCACTAAAATTGTGTAATCTCAAACAGAGAACTAAGACCCCTAACCAATCACCCAAAGAAAATGTAGAATGACATCATAATACTTCAAGACATGAGTAGATAGAAAAGTGATTTAATCCCCAACACTAAATCCCTTTTAGTTTCTTCTTTTAGTTAAACTACCTATGTTTGACTCCAGTGGTGGCATTAAAATTCTATGTTTAGAATATGAATAAGAGCTAATGAGAATGTGAAAAAATAGGCGGGTCACATGAGGATGCATTGGGAATATGTGAAGTAACTAGTAAGAACATATTTACCAACAATAGTGTTAACTTTATGCTCTCACACCCACTATAAAGAAAATGTGAAGATAAGGATCAAGTTCATGGTTCAAACTATGTTGAATACCATGTGTGTTTTCCATTTTAATATTCATTGAAGAAATAAATAGTGGAATACATGTCATTTCAAGGTTCTTTTTTTTTTATGGTTCATGGCACAAATCAGGTTGTTGCACTATTTTTTATTTTAACTTTATGTTAAAAGATATATCAAGATTAAAATTTGCTCCACCTGAAGAAACAAAAGATATTTTCCTATTAAATTATGATTTTAGGTTCTGTTGTACCATATACTCCTATGAAGATTAGTTAAAGTTAATAGTTCAAATAAAAATACACGATCAACCACATATCAATCTAACACATACATTGGTCTCCACATTATATATATTAAGGTCAAATACTTTCATCTTACTTTAATTTTGTGATTAAAAAAAATGCAACAATCAACAAAACATGGAATAATGAAAAAGCAAAAGCATTCTTACAAATACAACAATCAACAAGACACAGAATGATGAAAAAGCAAAAGCACTCTTGGTTATGTCCTCTTCACTTTCAAAGTTGTCTAATCAAGAACTACACTTCCACCAAAGATACTTAGGGTAACACCTAGAAATACACACCAAAACAAGAGTATTAAGGATTCTTTCTTCCACTGCACTCAAATGAAGACTTATACCTCTTTAGAGATGTAACTATTTCCTTAAAATGGATATATTATTACCCAAAGAATTCAAAAAAAAATTCTTTCCCCAAGGGATGTCAATTACAAAATTTGTTTGAGCCTATAAATGATGTTACAAAAAACACAACCAATTTTTATTTATGCTTAAAAACTTTTAATGTCATTCAACATGTTAGAAAACGTATTCCTAATGGGTTGTGAAATATCCTTAGCATGAATCTGTTATATTTAATCTTGCATAATCATGTCATTTTCATATCAATCAAACACTTTAATATCTAATTTAATTAATTTACTTATGACAAGGTGTCCTAACATATGTTGTGTACATTTTGCAAGAGAATCAAAGCAAAAAGGTATAAAAAATGCAAAACCTACCAATTTTGCAACTCTCAAAGTTGCAAAAGAGTTGCAAAAATCTACTAAACCATTCTAAATTTAATTTCTCATGTGATTTTTTTCCCCTTCCATGTTAACTCTTTTCTCCATGACTAAGCAAGAGAAAGCAAGCCAAAGAAGACTTTGTCTTCATTGCAAGCTTAATGTTTCATAACTAAGGAGCAAGCCACCTCGAGAAGGACCAAGATATGCCAACTAAGGTGTCATGCATGCCATCTAAAAGTTAGAAAGGGACGAAAGCAATGCAACAACTAATGGTAACGGAGGTTAACTTCCAACTAACTAAAAAAAGATCGCCTATGAATAATCTTCTTTTCTAGCAACAATAATCAAGTCTTAAAAAATGTTCAACAAGCTTTGAATGACTTAGGAAGCTTTTTTTTTCAAGGGTAGCAGTTAGTGTAGGAATAAGGCATATGTCATTACCTTAGGCTTCTCAAATTGTCTTTCATATTTTATGTTTTCGGATTATTCAAAATTCTTAATTTCAAATTTATACAAATTTTAGTTTTATTTTTTCAATTCTCTTTATTGATTTTGAATTTTAAATCCACATTACTCATTTGAATTTGAAGGCAAAAATTAAGGGTTCCATAGTTGGTTTGAGTTTAGGACTCCATTTTCATCTTTCTTTCTAGTTGAGTCTAAGTTTGTTGAGGCAAAGAGCAATTCCATCTTATTATCACTATGGTTCCTTATTACTTCAAATATCTTAAATGAGAATTAAACATGGAGCTAGCCACAAAAACCAATTCCTTTTTATCGTTACTATGATCTCCATTCTTTGAAATGTCTCCAATGGGAATGTGATAGTGGAGTAAATTAAGGGGTGTGATGTTAGGGTAAAACCTTAGAAAACGTAACATGATGTAACAAATTTTAGTTTTATTAATAAATTTATTTATTTATGATTCTGGTTCCTTTCATTATCCTATTTGCATTGTTTTGTTATTTGAGTATCCATGCCCCTATCACTTGTATTTTACATGATTTGAGTGCATTAGGAGTTACACAACACATATGAGTCATGGGTTCCTTGCAAGATGATAAGTTGTTCATAATTGGTTCATAGATTTGGGCAATCCATCAAAGACTATCATGCATTATCTCCTAATTGGAAGGATGACTTGTCTTGGTCATCAAAATGGTTTTCCCAGGTGAATGCACTAGTGTATATGGTTACACATTAGACAAGATTCATGCTGAATCATGACATTATTTATCGGGTAGTTATAATTCACCAAGTTACTATATTACATGGATTCTCAACCTTGAGAGAATATTAAGCTTGTGTTGAAGTCAACACGAGGTTTTGACCTATGGGTTAGACCCTAAGGTGATCTTATATATCCTACAAATTGGGTCCGTATCGATGAAGACTAGTGAAAATAGGTATTCTTGATAGAGACACCATGATATCTCATGGAATTGAGATAAAGTGCCTCTTTGGGTGATCCTTAAGACACGTAATTAAGAAAACTATGGTCATAGTAATTCCTTAAGTGAAATTTGACATATACTGTTTATGAGTTAGAGTATATCAGTTGATTGCATAATAAGAGGATTTGTAACTCACAAAATAGAGAGGTAATCTTGAGAGGATGATAACATAAGTCTTGGTAGATTACAAACACCAATTCATGGGAAGTTTGCATGCAATGGATAGTAGGTCATAAACTCAAGCTTTGCCTCATTGTAATATCATAGGATATTGACATGTAGTGTATTCTTTTTAGTGGGGTATTGAGTCAACTTTACAATTAGATTTTGAATTAGTTGATATTTTCCTTGGGTCCCGATGTTCCCATTTGAGCTCCTAATTTAAGATGGTATGTTCATTTGAGGGCATTATTGATTTGTAATTCATAAGTGTGCATAAAGGTGTTTTGGTGAAAATGCAAGGTTGTGTTGAATCTTATGAATAATCTTTCTAGATTATGTTAATTAATTAATTGAAGCTTAATGAGACTAATTAATTAATTAGAATCTAAGTGGACTTGATTAAGGAAACCAAGTTGGTATCTAGCCACTAAAGCCCATCCTTATCTTCCAAATCATAAAAAAAACCTAAGTCTCATTCTAGAGAAGACTACCCGCCTTTTATATTAGAGGTTTGTGAAAAAAGAGGTTAGGTGAAAGATCTTTTGGCATATAACATCTAAGACGCCTATGATTTACTTCATTAGATTGAATTTGATCTAAGAAAATCTAGATCATAGGTATGCCACTTAAAATCTCTAGATTTATGTTTTCTTATGGTTTTATTGTGATATTTTTCTCTCACATTACATCTGAAGACCCTAGAAATAGATTGCATGCACCTTACAAGATCCAAGGCCAATGAATAGAGTAATATGGGTTTCCCAACATGTGGAGCTTTTTAGTAGCATGATCTAGGCTGATTAGAGAAGTAAGGATTCTTCATAAATGCAGCATCTATCAAAGATATGGGTCACACTGCATGCATAAAAACTCCCTCAACTACTGTAACCTTCTTAATTATTCTTTCTAATGCTTTCATTTAATTTATGACGTTTATTTAGTAACTCGATTATTGTTATATTCATTTTAGGTGATTGAATGTTTGCCTCTACCATTAATATACCAAAAATAAATTCCTTTCAAAATCACTAGCGTATTGTACCTTAGCTTGTTAGCATATTAGATTTAAACAATGGAAGTAGCATCAATTTTTCAAAATTGATCTTTAGGGTTAAAATACTAACCTTTAGGTTTGTATATTTCTAAACCTTAAATTCCAAGTGTTGAAGAATTAAATCAATGCCCTCGGACGTACCATAGACTTAAGATCTTCTATTTGATAACTCCTTCTTGATCTTAACACATTTTTAGTGGGGAAAAGAGAGAGTGAAGGTCATGACTTTTTTTCTTTCTTTTTGGAATTGGAAGACAACTATATGAAACCCTTAACACTTAAGGGGGTATTTATAGGGTTCCTTATTGAGCTTAAGGGACTTGAGCTCATTAAGGGCTTGAGTCACTTAATCTAGATCAAAATGAGTCTTAATTGATTAATTGACCAATAAGGCCTACTAATAAATCAATTAGCCTAATCTAAAGGCCTTGTTCACTTACCCCTATGCAATCTTACATAATTATTAAAACACCTTTATGCAAAAAAAATGAACCTAAAGCCAATCCAACCCTTATAAACAATGCCAATAAGGTATATGAGCTCGAGTAGGGATCACTAAGGCCCATAGGATAGTATTAGCTGCTTCAGAATCCAATTAAGAAGTTGATTGAACATCTCACTATAGAGAATCAACTACACTCCAATACCATATGTAAATAACAACGAGACACTAAGTGCTTAGGTCTGTGACATGCTATCCATTGCGTTTAGTCTCCCTCTGAATTGGTGTCTGTAGTCTAACAAGATGAAGTGTATCACCTTTTTAAGACTACCTCTACTATCATTGAGTTACAAAAATCCTCCTATTGTCCAATTGACATATCTTAGCTCACAAAGAACCCATATCAAGTTTTATTTAAGAAACTACTATGACCATAATTTACAAGAACATATCTCCTTAAGATCACCCAAGGGGACACTCTATTTCAATCCCATGAAATATCATAGTGTGCCTATTGAGAATACCTATTGCTAGCAACTTCCATCAATAGTGACCCAATTCATAGGGAATATATGATCATCTTACGATCTCACCCATTGGTCAAAGTTACTACTTGATATTCTCTTAAGGTTGAAAGACAATACAATGAAGTAGCTTGGTGAAGTCATGACTACTTGATAACATTAAGTTATGACTCATTGTAGTTCTTGTCCAATGTTTAACCATACACACTAGTTCACTCACCATGGGAAACCCATCCCAATGGTTAAGACTAGCAATCCTTCCAATTATGAGATAGTGCACTATAACCTTGAATTGATTGCCTAAGTCCACGAATCAATTGTCAACAAATCATCTACTTGCAAGAAACCTATGACTTAAATCTTCTGTGCAACTCCTAATGTACCCAAATCATGTACAATCCAAAAGATGCTAAGCAATAATGCTTATAAAGTATAATGCATGGAATAAGAATATATAAAATTGAAATTGGAAATATCATTAAATAAATAATGAATTCCAAATCTATTACATCATGTCATGCTTTTAAGGGCTCGATCCTAACATAGTTTTTATTAAAGATAAATGTTTGGTAAGCTATTAAACCCTATGAAAAAATGACTAGGACTCATACTCTCATCAATTACTATAATTGTGGTCTCTTTGCTTAAAGACTTGACTCCTTTTGGTATAGTAGCACTACTATTCATTAATTTTTTTTTTCAAAAAAATAATTTCATAAATGCTAGGAAATGTATGATGATTTATTATGTGATGATCCACATATTAGTTTGGAAGTTTGGGATATTTTTTCACTTTCTTTCATAGTTTTGTTGGGAATCCTAGATCACTTCATTCTTTGGTCTTGGATCTTGTTGGGTGCATAGATCTATCCCTAGTGTTCTCTAGATCTAAGCATAAAAGATTAGATTTAGAGATAATGAAGTCATACATGTGATCTGAATATTCCTATATTAAAACCAATCTAAGGAAGTCATCAAAGAAGCTTTAGAATTTGTTCACTCGGTGTGCTTCCACCTGATCTCTCCTCACACAGATCCAAGCATGCAAGAGAAGTGTAGTCCAAGCACATAAGAAAAGTGTAGGCTTTTCTTTGTCCTTGAAGGTAGCTAGGGTCTCTCTCTAGACAAACCACTATAGAAGATAATGTATAAAAAAGTCTAAAGCCCTAACCATTAAGAGGGTATTTATAAACTTTGTTGTGGGCATAGATGATTTAAGTCCAAATTGGGTTTTTGTCACTTAATCTAACCCACTTGGGTCCTAATTAATTAATTAACCTAGTCTAGAAAAACCATTCATAAGATATTGTGTGATGTTGAATTTGAACCAAAATACCCTTATACATACTTATTGCCACTCTAAGCTAGGAGCTCAAGTAGAGACCACTACAACTCATTAGAAAATACTGGCTCCCTTAGAATCTAATTTTGAAGTTGATTCAACACTCTACTAAAGAAAATCAATTGTACTCTAGTATCTTATGAAATTACAACAAGGTGAAGTTTGAGTTTGTGACATACTATTCACTACATGTAGACTCTCTATGAATTAGTGTTCGTAATCTAACAAAGTAGTGTTATTAACCTATCAAGATTACTTCTCTAATCTTTGAGTTATAAATTCACCTATTATGTGATGAATTGACATACTCTACCTCTAAGGAGCATATGTCAAATTCCACAAAAGGAATTGTTATGACCATAGTCTTCTTGATCACATGTCATTTGAATCACCTAAGAGGATGCATTGTCTCTATCTCATGAAATATCATGGTGTCTTTATTGAGAATATTTGTTGCCACTAGCTTTCATTAATAGTGATCCAACTTGTAGGGATATATGACCACTTTAGGATCTCACCCATAGGTCAAAGTCTAATATTGATTTTAAAATAGACTCAATATCCTTTCAAGGTAGAGAGTCAATGTAGTATAGTAGCTTGGTGAATTATGACAACCGATAGCCTTACATCATGATTCACCATAGGTCATGTCCAATATGTAACTATACACATTAGTGCACTAACCATGGGAACACCGTCTTGACGGCTAAGACAACTCATCCCTTCAATTAGGGGGTAGTGCATTACAATATTTTCTAGACTACCCAAATCTATGAGCCAAATGTAAACAACTTATTGTCTTGCAAAGAACCCATGACTTCCTATGTGCAACTCTTAATACACCCAAGTCATGTATAATGCAAGTGATATGAGTATGAATACTCAAATAACTATTTAATGCATATGAGATAGTAAATGAAGCTAATAACTATAAATAAATAAATTTATTAATGAATTAACCATTTGGTATATATCATGTCATGCTTTATAGGGCTTTATCCCAACAAACTCCTACTAGCCGTAATGTATGTTGGGAACACTTTTGAGACCTAAGCTATCCTTATGACCATAAAAAATTCTTGTAGACAAAATATTCATGAAAATGATTCGTTAGGTTCTCTAAAAAAAAGAATTTTTTCTCTACAAACACACCTCTTCTCATTACTATATCACGTATCAAATGATACTTCTTCTCTATGTGTTTACCTTTTGAATGGTTTCTTAGTTCTTCAAACTATGCTACCACCTTATTTTATCACAAAACAATACCAAAGGTGACATAACTAAGGGTGCTACCTTAAGTCCCATTAGGAACTTATGAAACCAAATGACTTCCTTTGTTGCTTTAGATACAACAACATACTCGACTTCCATAGTAGAGTCAATAGTACAAGATTGCTTTACACTTCTCCAACTAACAACCTCACCAACTAGAGTGAACACAAACTCAAAAGTAGGCTTATGAGAGTCTCTATAAGACTGAAAGCTTGAATCTGTGTACCCAAAGGGTCTCACAATGATATATTAGCATGTACTCCTTCATTTTTCGAAGAAACTTAAGTATATGATTGGTTGTCGTCCAATGTTCTAAGGTAGGATCAGACTAATATCTACTCACTACCTTATAGCAAAGTAAATATTTGGTCTAGTACATAACATCACATATATAAGGCTATCCATTTTTAAGGCATATGTTATTGCTTCATGTGATCTTTGTACTGAAATGTCTTAAGACACTAATCCTGAGAAACAGGTACTCCATGCTCGAAGGGTATTAGACCCTTCTTAAAGTCTTACGTCATATACTTGACCAAAAGGATGTTAATGTAGGTGGCTTGAGACAACACAATCTTCCTATTCTTATAGTCCCCTAAGGACCTTAATTCCAAGAATATATTGAACCTTACTAAGATCTTTCATCTGAAACTGAGTAGGTAACCAAATATTGACTAATGACAATAGCCCCATATTATTCTTAATGAGTAAGATGTTGTTAATGTATAAGATAAAAAACACCACTATGCTTCCCTATGTCTTCATGTATAAGGATTATCCTGATTTTAAAATCAAGAATCTTGATAGCTTGATCAAAATGGTTATTCCATGAATTGATAAATGGGTTTATGCAACTTACATATAAGGTGCTCGCAACCCTTTGCTATGAAACCATCTGGTTGTATTATATAGATGTGCTCTTTAAGATCGGCGTTGAATGGCATTGCCTTAACATCCATTTGTGATATCTTATAACCAAGATGCACTACAATGGATAAGAATATTCTGATGGATTTAAGCATGACTATGGGCGAGAAGGTTTTTTTATAGCCAAAATTAGGTTTTGGACTATAACCCTTTGCTACAAGCCTAGCCTTATATGTTTTAATCTTTCCATTTACCCATTTTTTCCTCTTGTAGACCTACTTGCATGGTTTAACTTTTATCATTTTAGACACTTCTACAAGATCTTAAATTATGTTATATTACCACATTCTATCCTTACCTTCATAGTTCCATGCCATAGAATATCATCATCATTGCTCATTGCTTCATTGTAATCCATGGAATCAGTCTCGAAAAACTCTCGAATTTATAAACTTATCTAATTATATAACAACCCTCTTACTGTGATAAAGCTCTCATGTACTAGAATTGACAACAATGATAGGTGTAGACAACTCACGATCATAGTCTTTTGTGCTAATGTGAGATTGTCTTTTAGTGCTCTCCAATTTATATCATGTTTTGCCTTATTACTCATCATATAACCTTCTTTAAAAAAGTTGGCATTTATGTTAACAAATACCTTATGGTTAACCTAATTATAAAAGTAATGCCTTCTTTTTTCCTTTTGGATAGCTTACAAACAGACATACCTCAAACCTTACTTCTAACTTGTCAACTTTTTTGCTTCAACACATGTGTTGGACACTCCTAAATGTGAAAGTGTTTCAAATTAAGTTAATAACCTTTTCATATCTCTATGGGAGTTAAAGGTATTGACTTGGAGGGTACTTGGTTGAGAAGGTAAGCACAATCTCTAAAGCATATCCTTAAAAGGATATGAGAAGTGATAAGAAACTCATTATGGATCACATCATGTTAATCGATGTTCAATTTCTACTTTTCAATACTCCATTTTGCTTTGGAGTTCCAAGTGATCTTATACATTTTGAGGAAAGAATTGAACTGAGTAGACATATACTTTCCACTTTGATTAGATCAAAGTGCCTTAATATGTTTACCTAATTGGTTTTCTGATTCCACCTTAAACTCGATGAATTTGTCCAAGGCATTAGACTTTCTATGTATCAAGTAAACATATCTGAACTTGGAGTAATCATCCATAAACATGATGAAGTACTCATACACTCCTTGTGGATGGACATTAAAAGACTCACACATTTTAGTAAGCACCAACTCCAAACATTCCTTAACTCTATATCCTTTAGCAATAAAGGGCCTCTTGGTCATTTTACCTTATGTACAAGACTTGCAGATATGAAGATCTTTTGAAATCAAAGAGTGTAATATTTCAAACTTAACCAATCTTTAGATCCTATTTAGATTAATATGACCTAGGCATAAGCGCCCAAGTCGTGTTTGATTAATGTTAGATTCCTTCATTTTAAGTGAGACATGATAATTCTCATTAGTTGGCACAACAAATAAAGGAATCACATGATAAAGATTATCAACTAATGATTTTGAGCATATACATGAATTATTAAATTTAATGAAAATCTACTTATTATAAAAAAAAACCACTAAATAATTTAATTTACATATATTAGAAACTAAAATTAAATTCTTTCTAAACTTAGGAACAAAAAGACAATTTTTGAGTTTTAGAAGATAACCATCACTTAAGATAAGGGTAACATCTCCCATTACTTGCACAACAATCTTTGCTTTAAAAACTAATGTTAAGTATATATATCTCTATCATTTTGTCATCTTCTTAGTTGGAACCATTATAAAGAATTACAAACATAGTTAGTGGTACTAAAATCTATCCACCAAGAATTGGTGGAATCCACCACTAAGCATGATTCAACTAGAAGATAATGATGCATACTTAGTTGTCTCTTTAGGAAAATTAGGCACTCCCTTTTCTAGTGACATTTCTTTCCACAAAGGAAACACTTGCCCTACCCATTACTCTTCTTTTTCTTTTTCTTCCCATTGCTCTTGAACTTTTCACTTTGCTTTATGGTATAAAAAATTCTCTTCTGATTTTGGCTAAAAGAACCCAAGGAACCGTTGACTGCAATATGAATGCACTTATATCCTTGGGAATCTCCTCAATTTTCTTGAGTTCTCTCATCAATTCGATAAGCTTGTCCCCAACTTATTCATAGTATAGTTGAACTTGAAATGCCTGAAAGATTCCAACAAGGTTTTTGAAACCATATCCACCCAAGTTTCCCCAATGAGATTAGCTATAAAGATCTTCATCTCATTACAGTGTTCAATTATACAAATCATATGATCTCTAATGAAAGTTTCTTCTAACATCTTAGCATTCATGATAGTCTTAAGAGCAACTTGTCTATCTGACTTGCCCTTACCATAAAATATCTCATGAAAATTGAGAAGAATATCATAAATTGTTGGCATAGACACATGTTAATGTTGCTACATGTTATCCAAAGACCCAAGTATCATACACTTGGTCTTTTGATCCGCCTTTTACCAACTATGATATGTATTGATCTCCTCTTGAGTGGAATGTTCATGAAGAGGAATAAAGCAAATTCTTGATTTACCCACTTTAGCTCCTTTCAAATAAGTAGTATGTCTAGATTCATTTTCCAATCCACATAGTTTAGTCTGGTCAATTTATTAATAGTGTGAATCAAATTAATAGGATTGTACAATTTATATCTATAATAAAAAAGAAAAACATGCATTAATTAACTAAGCACACATGGTAAGAATAAATTTAGCAAAAAATGTGGAGCTCTCAAGACTACATGTCTATTTGTAAGGTATCCTAGTATCATAAGAATCAAGCCAATGTTGGGTGGGTCATGACCTTATTATTAGTTATAGTCCTTCTCATATTGATCTCTCTACCTTAACAGTGAAAGGTATCTACTACAAGATCAAGATATATTTTCTTTGGCCCATGGACTATGAAAGTAGGACCATATTAGGCGATTTAACCATTCATATCCAATGTTAAGTGTATAATTATTGTCATTGAACTATCAATGTCACCAAGTAAAGAACCTCACCACTAGGGTGGTTGCTTTATCTATAAACATATTTAGTCTTATCCAAATAAAGAGTCCAAAGCCATTGATTCCTAGGGCACAACCCACCGTTGGGGTAGTGATGAACCCAAATCAAAATGAGCTCAGCAGTAGAGGTCATGGGTGTTGCTAATGCCCTTTCCCATTTAATCTTTTGAAAAGAGTGACTTTGAGTACTTTCAATAACCTTTCTTAAAATAAACTTTTTATCATGAGATTTTTCAAATCTATTATTTTTTCTTAAATTATGACTCTTGTGCTAAAAGAATTTATCTTACAAATTCCTTCTCCATAGACCATTCATACCTATCACAATCTTTCTTCTTTCAAGAAAAGAATAGGAGAAAGAGAGAAAATGGGAGGGGGAGGGGAGCTTGAAGAACTTGGTGCTATGCTTATTCTCTTAAGAGAGAGAGCTTAGAGGACCACAATAGGTGTCATTCTCTTTCTCTTAGGGGAGGAGAGCCTTGAGAATCACCTATCCAAAATTACGTGGATGTTGAAAAGGAATAGTAATTAATTTTTTTAACAACAACCAATTAAAGTAAAACAACATATCAAGGCACTTCGATCTAATCGAAATGGTAAGTACATGTCTACTCAATTCTATTCTTTCCTTAAGGAGCATGAGGTTATTTCCCAATTCAATGCACTAGGAACCATAGCAAAATAAAGTAGCAAAAAGAAGAAATCTAACATTGATGGACATGGTGAGATCTATGATGAGTTTCTCATCACTTCTTATGTCTTTTTGGGGATATGCCTTAGAGACTATGACTTGTCTTCTTATCCTAGTGACTTTCAAGTTAGTACCTTTAACTCCCAAGGAGATGTGGAAAGGTTGCAAACCTAATTTACAACACATTCACAGTTAGGGATGCCTAATACATGTATTGAAGCTAAAGGTAGACAAGTTGAAAGCAAGGTTTGAGATATGTTAGTTTGTAGGTTATCTAAAAGCACGAGAGGACATTAGTTTTATAGTCCGATCTATCAGTAGGTACTTGTTAGCATAAATGCTAGATTTTTAAAAGAAGACTATATTATGAGCAATAAAGCAAAATGTAATATAAATTGGAGAACACTTGAAGATAGTCCCACATTAGTAAAGAACAATTTGGGTCTTGAGGTTTCTACACCTACCATTCCAATCACTTCTAGTACACAAGAGCCTTATCATAATGAGAGCATTGTTATACAACTAAATAGGCTCATGTATTTAGGAGAGTCTTTCAAGACAATTTCAAAAGAACATAAGATCAATTCCATGGATTACGATGGATCAATGAATACTAATAGTGTTATTATGTGGCAAAGAGCAATAGAGGTAGAACTAGAATCTATGTATTATATAACAGAGTTTAGAATCTTGTTGGTTCACCTAAAAGGATTAAACCCATAGGGTAAGTGGCTTTACAAGAGGAATGAAGGGATTGATGGAAAGGTTGACACATATATGGCTAGTAAAAAAAGGTTGTAGTTAAAAACTTGGTTTCAACAATGAGGTGATCTTTTCGTCGATAGTCATGCTTAAATCTATCAAAATACTACTATCCATTGTAGTTTCTCTCGATTATGAGATATGACAAATGGATGTCAAGACAATGTTCTTGAACAATGATCTTGAAAAAAACATATATATGATGCAACCACATAGTTTCATAGCAAATAATTTTAAAACATCTTGTGTGCAAGTTGAGTATGATAGATTAATTGTGTGCCCATTCAATACTAATAGTGTTATTATGTGGCAAAAAACATGTGCATCATTTGAGGCTTGAATGGGTGCTATGATAGGAAGTGGGGTAGCATCAGTCTGACTATGTAAAATAACATACGGTGCTATGATAGGAAGTGGGGTAGCATTAGTCTGACTATGTAAAACATACAGTGCAGGATATGGAACCGACTGACTGAGTGGAGGGGGTGGTGGTGCCGCAGAGTAATACTGTGCGCTATCCTGAGGTGGGGCTGACTATAGCCTCCTGAATCGAAGCCATGGCCGCGACAAACTGGTCAACAATGACTACCTGGGAGTCCATATCTCTCTGATCTACTCTCTGGTCTGGCTGATCTAATACTTTGGTCAACCTGCCTCTAACTATAGTCCATGAAGGCGAATCTAGACTGGGCACCAAAAGTACTCCTATAAACACATAAACATTGGATGAGACGCTGTATAAGGGTAGCTCTGTAGGAACCAACTAAAAGGTAATCAAGCATATAACCCATGTATACTCAAACTGATACTCGTATATGATCATACTAAAATGAGATTATGGAGAGGGTAATCAAATCCAATTGTAACTAAGGCAGCTCTAAAGGTCCATGAACCCACGTGTAGGAATGAAATCCTAATTGGGTCTAGGCTAACCTACAAGGTTGAGGTGGTTTTATAAGATAAAAATGGGTGGGTTAAAGGATCCCTAGTAGAAGCGATCGTGCCCTTTGGTGGTACGCAACCCTCTGCATGAATCCAATGAGACGGGATGCTTCCATGCAAAGTGGTCATCACTTCCACACATGCACTTCCTTGTATCCCAGGGAGTTTCTTAATGGTGAAGGCTCTCCCATCTCTCAACACTGAGAGATAATCTAAGGTGCACAGTGAAGGATGTGGGTGCATTCGAAAAACCTAAGGTCTAAAGTGAGATAGTGAATAAAGACAAGCAATCATGCAATCATGCAAGAGAGAGGGTTGTCATGCGACAAGCAATTATGCGAAGCAGATAAATATCAAACAATCAAAGTCCTATATAATATATGTGAGAGTGAATCATGCTAAAGTGAACAAAGCAGTCAAGTGATCATTCAAAGCAATAAAAAATGTTAAAGATAGCAAAGCAGTCAAGCAAGCTAACTAAATCACCTTGCCTAAAAATGATGAGGTACCCTCTAAGTGACCAATTAAACGCCACATTTTTCTCAACTAGTGTTCAATCTTGATCCTCAAAATCCCCAGTGGAGTCGCCAATTTGTGGACCCTCATTTTTCACGTGTGCCCCCACTCGATCGGCGAGACTCACTTTTATTTTGTGAAAAATTTATTTAGTTTTGGAAAAGTTGGAGTCACCACTTATTTTATTTTTATTTTAGAGGGAAAATAAAACAAGAAAGAAAACCCTAAAAAATATGACTCCATAGTTTTGGAAAAGCAAGTCTTGAAAAAACTGAGTCTAGGTCCGAGGATCAGATTACTTATTGGGAAAGGTACCTCTAGGAGGTAGCACTCCTCTAAGCCATATAAAGGTCTCTACTAACTAAGTTGAGGGGAATGTGGCAATTAATTGGTTGATTGAGGGTATCTAGGTAAACTAAAGTGATTTCAAAAAATAGCATGCCAAACAAGATCAAATCACAATAAAGGAGAGTAAGGATGCATACCTGAATCGCTTCTCAAGCGTTATCATAAAACATCAGAGTTAGTATAGAAATATAACACACAACATGTATTTAGTCATAGCGAATCAAGCATACAGTTAAGCACCTAAGGATCATATCAAGCATAAATAAGGCTCACAACAACATGCATGTTCATGGAATTCCGAAAAGTAAGTGATAGAGAGTGTACCTAGATAGCATGCATAATTTATAAGATTCCTCAAAAAAGGCTAGAGTGGTTAGGATAAATATATATAAAATAAAATATTTATTATGTCTAATATACATTGCTAAAGCCAAAATCGAGCTAAGATAAATCAAATGACTCTAAAAATAATAACAATTTCAAGTAAAGTATAAAACCATCAGCATGTAATTAGAAAAGGAAGCATCAAAAAAACAATTTCTAAAAAATGGCTTAGAGTGGAATTTAATTACGAAAAAAATCCAGGAAACTACTTCTACACATCTTGATTAACATACCAAAGGCCAAACTCTCATTCAAAGGACAGGTTGCAGCAAAGACACCTAAAGGCTCTACAAAGTCTAGATTAGATAAGAAAAACTAACATACATAAAAGATTTTTTTTTAAAAAAATAAAAATAAATGATCACATAAAATCATACAAAAAATCACACACATAGTTCAAAGTGTCTATATCATATAAAAAATGAATCCCAAGTCGGATAGTACTCAAAAATATTTTTAAAACACTCAAGCTAATCAGATGTCCATAATTCATCACGCACAATAGCTACGAATTTGAAAATTCATATTTCCTTCAAAAAGGCATATTTTTCAAGAAGCCTATAATTGAGGAAAAATATTGAATAAAATTTAAAAAATTATCTGGAATTTTATTTTTGCAAAAATATTTCGGGTGTCCAGAACTAGGTGAAAATGGAGCCTTCCTAAAGACTCATTTATATCTTTTATTCCAGAATGAATTTCTAACTCAAACAAAACTTTAAATTCAAGTTCAAGAAATGAGGAAAGCCATTCAAGTTTTGGAAAATTTTTAAAAACATTATAAAGTTGCTAAAACGAATTTTAAGTATAAAGGGTCAGTGGCTGAGTGAAAACTGGTAGCAAGGAAGAGTTTTGAAAAATTTTCTTATGTAGGGGTTTCACCAATTCCCCAATTGGTATACACAAATTTAGTCTAGAATCATCCCATTTATTTGGGACCACAAGCTTTGATTCGTATTTTGTTCAAAACCAAAATTTTCATTGAAAACCAAGAAAGATCTGAACCGATCAAAAAAATGGTTGCGTATTTTTAAAGAAAATGAGATTTTGATTCTAAAGACTCTAAATGAATTATTTTTAGCACAAAATTTGCAAAGGTATCTTTTGAGAAAAACATTTGATTTTGAAATAGAAGAAATTAATTTGAAAACAACAAAACATAAGAGACAAAATACCAAACAAAACAAAAGAAAATGAAATCACAAAGTAATTTTTTTTTTAAGTAATCAACAAAAATGGTAAAGGTGAGAGTAGAGGCCAATCTTCATGATTTTCCAATGGCCTCTAGAAATTGAATTTGACAAAGGATGACCAAAGTGATAAACAAAAAAACATTTTAGATCTTACAGGCATTGGAATTAAAAAAAACATTTAAACTCAAGATAGAATCAATCAAGCTATAATATTATTTGACTTTTAAAATAAAACTAACAACACATATCAACTAATATTGACGATTTTAAATCATAAATCTAACAAGATATAATTGACTAAAATAATCAATTAAATAAAAGAAAACAAATGCATAAACTAAATAATATCAATCAAAACTAGAGTTAACAAGTTTTTTTTTTAAACTATGAATGTATCAACACAAAATGAAATAAATTAACCAACTTAAATTCTAAAACTAATGAACCAAAAGGATGGATCATGAATTAAAATTAACAACCTTTGGATATGAAAATAGTAGCATGGAATCAATTGCACTAATAAACTAGAATTTTAATAACATCTAAACTAAAAGATAAATTAAAACTAAACTAAATGAAATTATGAATTTCCCAATTGAGAGCAAAAATAATATTAATCAAAATTTTAACTTTTAAATTATCATAAAAAAAAATTATCCAAACACTTAAAAATCCTAATTTTTCCATTATCATCAAGAATTACCCAAACCACCTCACCACTTAAATCCCCATTTTCAGGAATATTATCAAGGATCACATTACTATTTTCTGTATTTACATCATAAGATTGTCTAGAGACATGATTACTACTCAAAAAGTGCTATTTGATAGCTTATAATTAATCCTTTTAAACACTTTTGAGTAGTAGTTAGTGCCTTTTAACCCAATTAGCATGTTAAGGCCCCTTTCAATCAATTCTAATCAAATTGTGTAAGTTTTGGTGTTTTTGTTAGTAATTTGATCACCAAAGCATTATGAGATTGAGGAGAGTTTTATGGAATCCTTGGCAAGCAATGGGAAGCTTAGAGGCATGAAAAATCAAAGCTTTGAAGCACTTTTGCCATAGCAAAGTGGAAATGAAAGGAGGGGAAGCAAAGAGAATCCAGCCATGAAGCATACTTGATGACAGTCACTGCAGCTACTTTTGGAGCACTTCCCGAAGTCCATTTTCTACATGCTATATACCATTTCAAAGCTCAGGAAGTCAAGAATCCAATGCTTCAAACGGTGTACGATTTGGAGCTGAAATGAGGAAGTTACAGCCTTTGGAAGATAACTGCTCCAAGCTGAAGGAAAGCTTCAGAAAAGTGCTGCGGAATCAGCCTTTTATTGCGAGATATTTCGCAACACTTTTGTACAGTACCATGGATTTCCCATGAAGCTTCACGACGCGATGGAAGCCAAACACCACAAGATGGAAGTCCACTTTGCAAAGGTGTTGAATCAGCTGGTTGCTATGAAGAAATGTCGCAGCTCTTCTTGTGCACCTGCGAAATTTCGCAGACCTCACTTTTCACCTGCGAAGTGGTTCTGAGTGCTTCCCGATATTTGTAACTGACACTTGGAGATATTTTTCATTAGATTTTTGTTGCTTAAATGCCCAAATTCTCCTTGTAAGTCACCAGTGATAGGATTCCTTAGTTTATAAGTTAGGAATTTGGCAAAAATATCCATGTAATAGCTATCATTGTAATTTTGGTATAAAGGGAGCCCGAGGAGCCTGTTCTGAGGGTGTGTGAGTGATGAACCTTTTGTAAAAGTTTCAGAGGAAGTAAAATACAGAGCACTTGCTCTATTTCTTCTTTATATTCTTGTTTTCTCTTTAGTTTTCTTTCTAGCCAATCAAACTCTGAGGATTTTTCCTCAGAGGATGAGAGGCTAGGCTCTTTGTCTCTTGGAGTGAAGAAAGCCGGGTAAGTTTCCTCATGCATAAATTGGAAGTTTTGTTGTTTTAGTTTTTAATGAAGAGAAAGTGTGACCCGTTGATGGTTTTATCTTTTTAGTTAACTTAAAATGCCTTTAAATCACCTGGGCCAACACTTGGTAAGGCAAGTGATCTCCCTCCATGGAGATTCACTAGTTTACCCCTTGCGAGCCTCTGGGAGGTGACTTGAAGGTAGGATTTTCTAGAATTGCCAACACTTGGTAAGCTTTTGGACTCCAAGGAGACATCCATTAGTTATCTCTTGCGAGCTTTTGACGGGAAGTCCAAAGTTAAAGATCACCTTGAATGGCAAGTGCTAGGTGAGAGGTATGAGCCATTGCAAGGTGCATCAGTGAGAGGGATTTAGTGTTTGAACCCATTAAAGGGAAGCATCTGTACAACACCGATTGGAGAAGGAACTATATGTTAATTCTCTAATGCGAGGAAAAGAAACAAGAGACCGGAACTCTCCTTTTTGTATGAGGAATCTGAGCCTAGTGATCTGAAACTCCAAGAAACACTTTTCTTTATAAGTAAAATCAGTTACTATTTTTGGTTAGTTTAAAACCAATCTTTGTTCAAACATCTTTATGTTTTCTTTTAAAGCTAACCTTGAAATGAAAAGACACCAATTCAGCTTTGAAATAATATCATTTGTGAAGTGAAAACCCATCCCAGTGAACGATCCTAGAGCCACTATGCTATAGTAGCTTTGTCTTTGCTACCCTAGTATATGGTGTAATAGGTTATAAATTTTGTTGATTAATCCCTCAATCAAGGAGCACCAGTTGGACACGAATCAGCTGAGACACCAATTAGGCATGAATCAAGACACCAGAGGTAGGTGAACCTGTAAACCAAAAACCAACAAGCATTGATTCGATGGATTGGGGGAAAGTTGAAACCATGATTTTGAGGCCAAGCTCTTCAGCATTTTCTTTGAAGAATTTTTGGATCCTGCTGAACTAGTCTTGGATGATGACATTTATGATAAGAGATTTAAATAAAAAAGCCTTGTTTTTTCTCTCCAAAAGGTTTATCAAGCTATGACAAGGCCCTATAAGGCAGCCCCTCGAGGCAACCTCACAAGGTAGCTTATCAGCTTTGTCAATTGGTGGGGACCGTAATTTTCGATGCAAACTATAGTGCTATTCAGTTTTCAATCACTATTTAGCATTTCAACATAAAAAAAACTTTGCAATCATCAAACCCCTCCTAAAAAAAAACAACTCTAATCCAAATTGATCCGAACAAAATATACCAAACGCTTCAAAATTTAAACACTCTATTGATCCGAACACAATGATTGTCGAAACGACAAGAAAAAAAAAGAACTTCTGACTTAAAATTATTCAATAAACCACTCGACCACTACTAGATCTTACATTTTTTGGAACTTCAGATTTTTAGAGTAGTTATTCGGAACTTCAATCGATCTACACTGGAAAAGCCGAAGAAGAAAGAAGCCTCCCAACTGCCACTATAATGCTTGCTTGGAGTGGAGAAGGATGAAAGTGGAGGTGTGGTGTGACTATGATACTTGGTCTCTCAGAAAATGAGAGAAAACCCCATAGAAAATCCCTCCAGCATCCTCAGACGAAAACAACCTTTTCTTTTGTTTTCTTAATTTTTTTTTTGGCTGTGCATTTTTTCGATCAAAAGTGGTGTCCCCTCCTTTCTACTCACCGTGACGATCCTTGGAAGCAGTAGTCCCGTGATCAAAATGGAAGTAAAAACAATCCATTAATGAAAAATAGAAGTAGTCTGGTGATCTTAATAGAAACAACAGCAATCCAGTGATGAAAAATAGAAGCAGCAGTAGTTCGGTCATCCAAATAGCAGCAACAGCAGTCCCTCATCCATTAAAAAAAAAATCTCATCTACCGATCCCTTCAAATGACACTCATTCGCCTTGAAAAACTCCCCCTTCAAATTGTCTTCTCTCCCCAAAGAAAACCAACCAGCCCCCCGCTTGAACACAACCTTCTTTTCGTCCATATACACGCTGCACCGACCTCCTTTAGCTTGCCAAAATCAGCCATCGTAATTTTCCTTTCAAAAGGAAAAATAACGCTATGCTCTGGACTAATTCTCCACTTTCTAGAAAATAAAAAATCACAACCCCTCATCACGTAATTTCCAGTTAGTGCATTCATTGCTGCCACTGCCATATCTCTATTAGGAAGCTTAACAAATCCACAACCACGACTCTGCTTCATGTCGTCCCGTATGATGAAAATACTTCAACGACGCCATTAGGAGAATATTTCCTCATCCCCTGTGAAATAGAAGTGAATAGTAAAATAAAAAAGAATCATGTAGTTAAAAATTTAAAATTTAAAATTAAAATTATGCAATTAAAACTAAGGTATCAAACACATTAAGAAAATCAAAACATGAAGCTCAAGAAATTTCCTACAATTAAAGTAAAGTAAATATATGAATATATATTAGATACCAATTCATGCAATTAGAAAAACCTAAAATCCCAATTCTCATGCAATTTTCCGAAAAAGCGAATAAGTAAAGGAATAAAACTAATAAATAAATAAATAAATAAATAAGTAAATAAAATAAGAAAATCAAGCACATCCTAGTGTATCTAGGGTGCTTAAGTTATCCTAAGGTGCCTAAGTAGGCCTAAGTTTCCTAAGTGGGCCTAAGGTGCCTAAGTGATCCTAAGGTGCCTAAGTGGGCCTAGGGTGCCTAAGTGGGCCTAGTGTGGTGCCAATGTGGGCCTAAGTTGCCTAAGTGGGCCTAATATGCCTAAGGTGCCTAAGTGGGCCTAAGGTGCCTAAGTGATCCTAAGGTGCCTAAGTGGGCCTTGTCACTGACTTAGTCGTTCACTAAGCTCGTGCGACACTTAGACAAGTCAAGACGCTTGATCTTGCTAAGTCAACCTTGCTCCTAATGCTTAGCTTGCT
Source organism: Vitis riparia (assembly GCF_004353265.1). Lineage (NCBI taxonomy): Eukaryota > Viridiplantae > Streptophyta > Magnoliopsida > Vitales > Vitaceae > Vitis > Vitis riparia. The sequence continues at coordinate 20,804,766 of NC_048431.1, read as the reverse complement.
AGGCTAAGACGCTCATGACTTGAAAGGTTAAGAAGCTTAGTAGATAACTCTTTAAAGAATGATAGCTCTTACTAACTCAAAGAAACCTTTACAAGTGCTTGGAAGCTCACTTGCTTGGTGCCTTGGCCAAATAAGGCCCTCACCTATTTATAGGCACCAATGGAACTCTCTGGAACCTTGGAGGGTTCCTTACAATTCAAGTATATTCTAGAATGTCTTACATCATTCTATGTACAAGCCTATGTACAAGAATATACAAGAGACCTCTTGAATTCTCTAGAAGGTTGTGGACTCTTCTCATGTTTTCCACCATAGTATAGTGTTGTGTGGATTTCTCTAGACTTCTCTAGAACCTTCCACACTCTTCCCACTCTAGGTGTCTCTAGAAGCTTCCTAGCTCTATATAAGCCCATGGGAGGCTCATTTGAATCATCCTGTGACTCTCCCCCACCTAAGCCGCAGACATCCTCGTCGCGTTTTCTGCCCAAAACCGCTCAATCTTCTCCTGGAACTGCCATAGTGTATCTACTGGCTTCCAGCTAGCCTCGCTCTCTGGTAGTCCCTTCCATTTCACTAAGTATTCTATAGCAAGAGGTACACCTCGTCTCCTGATGCCTGATCTATGAGGACGTGTTCTACATTCTTATCATAGGAGGTCACGACCGCTGTAGGTGCCCTCTTAGACAACCCTCAGCTTGGATCATCCTTGTCTTCGTGATAGGGTTTCAAGTTACTTACGTGGAAGATAGGATGAATCTTCAACCTTGGTGGTAGCTCAACTCTATAGCACACCTTGCCGACCTTCCCAAGTATGGGGAAGGGTCCTTCATACCTCCTCACAATGCCCTTATGCAATGGCCTTAAGGATTTGAATTGTTGAGGAAAGAGCTTGACAAGTACCATATCTCCGACCTTGTATTCCGTGTGACGTCACTTCTTGTCAGTCTACTTCTTCATTTTCTTAGCGGCCTTGTCCAAGTATAAGCGCGCTATGTCAACTTGCTAGTGCCACCCTTTCGCGAACTTGAAAGCCGTTGGACTTCTCCTCGTATAACCAATCGTTAGAGTGTGAGGAGTTAACGGTTGCTGCCCTGTGGCTAGCTCGAACGAGCTCTTATTGGTTGTCTCACTCCTTTGTAGGTCGTATGAGAACTGGGTTATGTCTAGCAACTTAGCCCAATCTTTCTAGTTTGGCACTCACGAAGTGCCTTAGGTACAGCTCCAGTAAGGCATTCACCCTTTCTGTTTGCCCATCCGTCTGTGGGTGAAAGCTTGTGGAGAAGTGAAGCTCCGAACCTATAAGCTTGAAGAGCTCAGTCCAAAACTTCCCAATGAAATGCGGATCGTGATCATTGATGATGAACTTAGGCAACCCCCAATACTTGACTATGTGCTTTAGGAATAGCCTCGTTGTCTCTTCCGCAGTGTAATTAGTCGGGGCTGCTATGAAGGTCGCGTACTTAGAGAACCTGTCCACTACTACTATGATAGAGCCATTGTCCTCCGACTTGGGTAGCCCGATGATGAAGTCCATGGTGATGCTGTCCCATGGGTGCTTTGCTATGGGTAGTGGCTCCAACAGGCCTCTAGGTTGTCGTTGCTGCACCTTGTCTTGTTGGCACACAAGACAAGTCCTTACATAGGCCTCAACCTGATCCCGTATTTGAGGCTAATAATAAGCCGACTATAGTAATGTCCTCGTGCATCGTTGTCCGGGGTGCCCAACCCACTTGGTGTCATGGCACTCCTTTATTAGATTCTGCCTTATGTTTCCCCACTTAGGCACGTAGAGTCGTTTTCCCTTGGTATAGAGTAGGCCGTCCTCCACCCAAAACCGCTTAGTTCTTCCCTTCATGAGTCAGGATGATGAGGCTCTTAGCCACTAGATCATGTTGCAGTCCCTCCCTTAGAAGATCCATTACGTCTCTTTGGGGTAGACTCGTCATGGACGCTAGCTCCACTCTATGGCTTAGGGCGTCGGCCATATGATTAGCACTTCCTAGCTTATATTCCAGTATATAGTCGAACTCAGCTAGGAAGTCTTGCCACCTAGCTTGTTTTGGACTTAGCTTCTTCTGTGTCTGGAAATAACTAGTGACAACATTGTCAGTCTTCACTATGAAGTGAGACCCCAGAAGATAGTGCCTCCAGATGCGCAAGTAGTGGACAATGACGGTCATCTCATTTTCTTGCACCATGTAATGCTTCTCCGTGTCGTTTAGCTTGCGACTCTTGAATGCGATCGGGTGTCTTTCTTGCATAAGGACTCCTCTAATAGCGAAGTCTAAGGCATCTGTGTGTACCTCAAAAACCTCGGTGTGGTCGAGTAGTGCCAACACCAGCTCCTCAGACACAACCCTCTTAAGATCTTCAAAGGCTTGTTGGCACATATCGTCCCATTCCCATGCCTTATTCTTCTTAAGAAGATCAGTGAGTGGAGCTACCCTTGCCGAATAACCTTTGATGAACCGCCGGTAGTAATTAACTAAACCAAAGAAAGATCTGAGTTGAGGTACCTTGGTTGGTGGATCCCATTCCTGGATGGCTTTCACCTTGCTATCATTCATCATCAGCTTGCCATCTCTGATGCGATGCCCTAGGAAGCTCATTTCCTCCTTAGCAAATGAACATTTCTCTTTTTTTACATATAACTCGTTCTGCCTTAGGATCTTGAAGACCTTCCTTAAATGCTCTACGTGCTCTTTCAGGGTGTTACTATAGATGACTATGTCATCCAAGTACACCACCATGAACTTGTTTAAGTATGGGTGGAAGATCTTGTTCATGAGGGTGCAGAATGTTGCTGGGGCATTGGTGAGTCCGAAAGGCATCACTAAGAATTCGTATGAGCCGTACCTAGTCACACATGTGGTCTTCAGTTCGTCTTCCTCTGCAATCCTCACTTGGTAGTAGTCTGACCTTAAGTCTAGCTTTGTGAAGTATCTTGCCCTTCCAAGTTGATCGAATAAGTCAGCGATGAGTGGGATAGGATACTTGTTCTTTATCGTCACCTTGTTGAGTACCTGGTAGTCGATACACATTCGTAGGGATCCATCGTGCTTCTTTTGAAACAAGACCGACGCACCATAGGGAGCCTTGGATGGTTGGATGAATCCTGCATCCAACAACTGCTTAAGTTGTCTCCTTAGCTCTTCCAACTCAGGTGGTGCCATCCTATATGGCCCCATAGCAGGGGGCTTAGCTCCCGGCTACAACTCAATCTTGTGATCTTTCTCTCTCCTAGGAGGAAGTATCTTAGGCAGTTTAGGCGGCATCACGTCCTTGAACTCATCAAGGACTTCCTCGATTTCCTTTGGCATGGGTTCTCCCGACCCATCATCCCTTCTTTTCTTCAGGGTGGCGAGGTAAGTCACCTCTTTCTTCTTTAACCCCTTCTTAACTTGCATAGCTGATAACATAGGGGTCTTGGACATATCTTCGGTGACCGTAGGGACCATGCATGGTTTCTCCTCCTCAAGGATAGCCATTGAGCGTAGGAAAGGTAGTGGCACAGCCTTGACCTTCTACAGGAAGTCCATCCCTACCACCATCTTCAAGTCATCCATGGGTGCCACTATGAAGTCGACCCTTCCTTCCCATGAGCCGATGTGCATAGTCACCCCGCGAGCTACTCCATGTGATGGCTTGGTAGCTGAATTGACTGCCTTGAGCCATCTTCTTTTCTTGGATGCTTGGAGTTCTAGTCTCTTTGCCTCATCCTTCGAGACAAAGTTATGAGTGGCACTAGTGTCCACTAGGGCCTTGGTGGCCTTCCCATTCACTAGGGCCTCCACATACGTTAGCCCCTTGTTTTGAGACGTCTTGGACATCGGCTTAGCCTTGAGAGCGTTTAGGAGTTGTAATGATCCCACTTGAGCATCACCCTCCTTTTCATTTTCCTTGATCATAACATTTAGGGCTTTCCTCTTGGGACAGTCTTGCGCCCAGTGTGGACCATCAGATAGGAAGCAATTGGTCCTGGGCGTGAACTCCTTCCGCTTATCTTTGCCTTTGCCATCATTGCCACTAGGGCCTTTGCTTGATCATTCCTTAGAAACGTAGCCGCGTGATCCCTTATCTCTCCCACCTTTAGCTTGGTTACCCTTGGATGGTGGCTTGGGCTTGGAGGAGTCTCCCCTTCTATAATCTACCAAGAACTCTACTACTGCCATGGCCGTGGCTAGGTCTTAGACACCACGTCTCCTCAATTCTTGCTTGGCCCAGCTTTGCAAATTGTCCATGGAGTTAAATAGTAGTTCCTCCTCAGACATGTTGGGTATCTCAAGCATAAGTATAGAGAACTCCTTGACATACTCACGGATCGAGCTTGTGTGCTTGAGACGTTTCATGCTCTTCCTTGCTAGGTAAGCCACATCTTCGGGATATAATTGCCTTTTGATTTCTCTCTTAAAGGCATCCCATGTGTCTATGGTGCATGTCTCTTTCTCTATGTTGGCAAACCATCGACACCACCATATAGTAGCATTATCAGTGAGGTAGAGGGTTGCGGTGCGTACCTTAGTGGCTTCATCCATCAGTGAGATGGCCTCAAAGTAGCCCTCCATGTGCCACAAGAAGTTATCCAGCTCCTTAGCATCCTTCTTGCCAATGAACGTGTGTGGCTTGGGCACCTTCACCCTTGGTGCCTCATGAGTGGCCATGACTCGTGTTGATACCGTAATCTTGTAGATGGCCAGCTCTTGACGAATCTCTTGGTCTCAGGCCTCCATCCTTGACTTCACACTAGCGAACATGCTCATGACCTTATCTTAGAAGGATATGAACTCCTCGTGTGACACCGACTGAACTTGCGAGCCTAGCACCCTCTTGTGAAGGTCTTGGATATGCTCCCTTAGATCTTCTAAGCCCTTCTCCATGACTTGCTTAATCAAGTCTACCCTTTCCCGGGTGTCCGCCATGGCTAGCTCCACTTTGGCTAGCCTTGCTTCCATGTTGGCTAAGGCGTCACGAGACTTATCCTTCCTGCCTCTGCCCCGTGCAATATGCTCCATCTCCCTTCCACGGGTTTGCTCGCTAGTCTCCTCCACATTAGAGCCCGACATGCTTCCTTTGCTATGCCAACTTCGTAATCACGCTCTGATACCACTTGTCACGGGCTTAGTCGTTCACTAAGCTCGTGTGGCACTTAGGCAAGTCAAGACGCTTGATCTTGCTAAGTCAGGCTTGCTCCCAATGCTTAGCTTGCTAGGCTAAGACGCTCAAGACTCAAAAACTTAAGAAGCTTAGTAGGCAACTCTTTAAAGAATGGAAGCTCTTATTAACTCAAGGAAACCTTTACAAGTGCTTGGAAGCTCACTTGCTTGGTGCCTTGGCCAAATGAGGCCCTCACCTATTTATAGGCACCAATGGAACTCTCTGAAACCTTGGAAGGTTCTTTACAATTCAAGTATATTCTAGAATGTCCTACATCCTTCTATGTACAAGCCTATGTACAAGAATATACAAGAGACCTTTAGAATTCTCTAGAAGGTTGTGGACTCTTCTCATGTCTTCCATCATTGTGTAGTGTTGTGTGGATTTCTCCAGACTTCTCTAGAACTTTCCACACTCTTCCCACTCTAGGTGTCTCTTGAAGCTTCCTGGCTCTATATAAGCCCATGGGGAGGCTCATTTGAATCATCCTATGACACTAAGGTGCCTAAGTGGGTCTAAGGTGCCTAAGTGATCCTAAGGTGCCTAAGTGGACCTAAGGTGCCTAAGTGGGCCTAATGTCACAGGATGCTTCAAATGACCCTCCTTATGGGCTTATATAGGAGGAGGGAAGCTTCTGGAGACTCCTGGAGCCATCTACACTAAGCCATTGGTGGGAAGAGTATGGAAGGTTCTAGAAATGCCTAGAGATGTCCACACATCTCTACACTATGGTGGAAGGCATGAGAGAAGTCCAGGGCTTTCTAGAGAATTCTAGAGATTTATTGTACATAGATTAGTGTAGGGAGTTCTAGAATATTCTTGATTTGTAAGGAACCCTCCAAGGTTCCAGAAAGTTCCCTTGGTGCCTATAAATAGGTGAAGGCCTCATTTGGCCAAGGCACCACCCAAATCACTTTCTAACCAAGCAAGTGAGCATCCAAGCACTTGTAAAGGTTTCCTTGAGTTAGTGAAAGCTTCCATTCTTTCAAGAGTTGCCTACCAAGCTTCTTAAGCTTTTGAGTCGTGAGTGTCTTAGCCTAGCAAGCTAAGCATCGGGGAGCAAGGCTGACTTAGCAAGATCAAGCATCTTGGCTTGTTTAAGTGTCGCACGAGCTTAGTGAACGACTAAGTCCGTGACACTAAGGTGCCTAAGTGGGCCTAAGGTACCTAAGTGGACCTAGGGTGCCTAAGTAGGCCTAGTGTGGTGCCTAAGTGAGCCTAATGTGCCTAAGTGGGCCTAAGGTGCCTAAGTGGGCCTAAGGTGTCTAAGTGATCCTAAGGTACCTAAGTGGGCCTAAGGTGCCTAAGTGATCCTAAGGTGCCTAAGTGGGCCTAAGGTGCCTAAGTGGGTCTAAGGTGCCTAAGTGAGCCTAAGTCTAAATAAGGGCTGCCAAGAGTCACAACGGGGTTACATAAATCTCTCAACCAAAGTCCCCAAGGTGGCTTAGAAAAGATAGGCTACATGAATAGTAATGGGCCACCAGGGAATTGCTGTAAAATACAGGACAAATACCTTATAGGACATGTGCTAAGAAGACAAAATGGAGGGTCTACAAAAACTCTAACATATATTATTAATAAGTTAATGTTGAGCTTGTCTCAATTGATGATGGAATTGTAGACGACTAATTAGATTCTCAAGGACCCTATAGGTATTGAAATGGTAGTGAAAGGTTCTTCAAGTTATACCCATGGTAAGAAGAAGAACACTTTCAGGAATACCAAGCAAGAAAATACCAAGGTTGGAAAAGACACGAGCAAGGGAAATGACAAGAGTTTTTGTAGACCCTTCATTTTGTCCTACTAGCACATGTCCTATTACGTGTTCATTTGGTACTTTACAATAATTCCTTGGTGACCCATTAGACACCACTTGGGAGACTTTGGTTGAGGGACTCATCTGACCCCATTGTGATTCTGGGAGCCTTAATTTAGACTTAGGTTTTTTTTCCTTCCTTATTAGGACCATTTAGATACACTTGGCCCATTAGGCACCACCTTAGGCTTACTTAGGCACCACCTTAGGCCCACTTAGGCACCCTTGGCCAATCTAGGTTCACCTAGGCTCACCTAGGTTCACCTTGGCCCACTTAGATTCATCTTAGACATTTTCCAGCTTGCACACAATCACCCTAGGTCACTTAGGCATTTTTTTTTTAATTTTTTATTTCATAATAGGTCACTTGGACACTTCTTTTTGCATAGTTCACTTAGGCATGTTCTTGATTTTGGTTACTTATTTTTCTGAGATAAGATGAGTATTGGCTTGACTTTTTATTGCATGAGATGAATTTTTTGATTTTTTGATGATTTGAGTTTGACATTTAAATTATTATGATCCGTTGCATTAATTTAATTTCTTGATTTTTTCTAATTGTATACATCTAATATTTATTTTTATACCTTTATCAATTTATTTGTTTTTTTACTTATTTATTCATTCTTTAATTCCATGAATTGATATATTTTCAAAATAAACGGGATAATTCTAGCCTAGATTCGTGTATATCAATGGGGAAATTGGTGAAACTCCTATATAAGAAAATCTTTTCAAAACTTATATTTGCTACCACCTTTGCTATTTGATGAAATCATATCTATTTTTTCTATGAATTGTATACAAGATGTGTGTGATAATTGATTATGTAGTATATTTTGATCATTTTTGCTATGCTAATTAGATAACAAGCATGCTAGGATTTCTTATTTTATTATTTATTATCTAACTCCAATGTCCCGAGGAAGCGTATTATAAGTCATCTATGCTATCCAGGTACGCCTTCTATCATCCACTTTCAAAATTCTGTGAATATGTTTGTCATTGTGAACTATGCATATGTTTGATAGTGTTTGGGTGTCTTGATATTTGTTTAATTGTTCGATTATTTATGATAAAGTGCATGCTGGGTGATATACTATTTAAACTAACCATTGATGTTTTGTGATAGCGCTTAAGAAGTGGTCTAGGTACGCACCCTAAATCTTCTTTATGATTTGTGATTGGTTTTCTTGTCTAGCATGCTATGTTTCGAAATCACCTAGCCTATCTAGGTATCTAAAATCAACCAATTAATTGCCACATTTCCCTCAACTTAGACAGTAGAGACCTTTGTAGGGCTTAGAGGGGTGATACCTTTTAGAGGTACCTTCTCAATAGGTAACTTGATCCTCGAACCTAGACTCGGGTTTTTCAAAGACACGCTTTTTCAAAAAATATGGAGTAACTTCTTTAGGGTTTTCTTTCTTGTTTTATTTTCCTTTTAAAATGAAAATAAAATAAGTGGTGACTCTTCGACTTTTCCAAAATTATTTTTTCACAAATAAAAGAGAGTCTTGCCTATTGAGTAGGGACACATGAAAAATGCGGGTCCACAAATTGGTGACTCCACTGGGGATTTTGAGGATCAAGCTTGAACACTAGTTGAGGAAAATGTGACATTTAATTGGTTGATTGGAGGGTACCTCAATTTTTGTTAGGCAAGGTGATTTGGCCTTTTTGCTTGATTTGCTTGCTACCTTAACATGTTTGATTGCCTTGAATGATCACTTGATTGCTTTGTTCACTTTAGCATGATTCACTCTCATGTATGATAGATATGACTTTGTTTGTATGATACCTATCTGCTTGGTATGATTGCTTGTTGCATGACAACTCTTGCTCTTGCATGATTGTATGATTGCTTGTCTTTGTTTACTATCTCACTTTACATCTTAGGTTTTTCGGATGCACCCACATCCTTCACTGTGCACTTTAGATTATCTCTGAGTGTTGAAAAATAAGAGAGCCTTCACCATTAAGAAACCCCTTGGGAATGCGAGAAAGTGCATGTGTAGAGGTGATGACCACCTTGCATGGAAGCACCCCATCTCCTTGGAGGCGTGCAGAAGGTTGCGTATTACTAGAGGATACGATCGTTTTTGCTAAGGATCCTTTAACCCACCTATTTTATCTTATATAGCCATCTCAACCTCGTAGATTAGCCTAGACCCAATTAGATTTCATTCCTACACGTGGGTGCATCTATGGACCTTCAGAGTTGCCTTGGTCATAGTTGGGTTCAGTTACCCTCTCCATAGTCTCATTTTGGTGTGATCAAATACGAGTATTAGTTTGAGTATACCTGGGGCTATATGCTTGAATACCTTTTAATCGGTTCTTATAAAGCTACCCCTGTACAATGTTTCATCCAATGTTTCTATGTTTATAGGAGTATTTTCGTGCCCAATCTGGATTCGCTTTCGTGGACTAGAGTTAGAGGTAGGTTGGTCAGAACATCAGATCAGCTAGACCAGAGATTAGATTAGAGAAATATGGACTCATAGGTAGTCACTGTTAACCAGTTTGTCGCCGCGGCCATGGCTTCGATTCAGGAGGCTATAGCCGGCCTCGACCAGAGGATAGATGGGTAGCAGACCTAGCAGATCCCGTATCAGGATAATGCACAATATGACCTTGTGGTACCACCACCCCCTCCACTCAGTCAGTCGGTTCCACACCTTGCACCGTATATTTTGCATAGTCAGATTGATGCTACCCCACTTCCTATCGTAGCACCCATTCTGGTATCAGAGGATGCGCATGCTCGTATGGATAGACTCGAGCAGAGGATGAGACATATGAGGATTTCAGATGGGGCCATTAGTTGGGATGATTTTGATGGAGCACCAGTGTCTAGTTTACTAGCCCAATTCAGGATGCCAGAGATTGAGAGGTATACGTGCATAGGTTGCCTTAAGATTCATTTGAGGCTATACAGTAGTGTGATGAGGGCCCACGAGTTGGATGAGGCCCAATTGATTATGCTTTTCCCTATGTCCTTGAGTGGTGCAGCACAATGTTGGTTTGCTTCCTTAGATGCTTCACGCCGTAGGACTTGGGATGATTTGGCCCAAGAGTTTTTGAGATAGTTTGCGTTTAATACTGTCATTGATGTCTTGAGGAGAGAGCTAGAGGTCTTGAGACAGGGACTAGAGGAGTCGATGACTTCATTTATTTCTCGATGGAGGGAGAAGATCACCCATATTGTTGATCGTCATTCAGAGAAGGATCACATTAGTATGATTTTGAGGAGCTTACAACCCAGATTTGCCAAACATTTGATGGGATTTCCTCATACTGATTTTGGATCCTTGGTACAAACTTTATATGCTATAGAGGAAGGCATCGCTAGAGGATTATGGCCCGAGTCTTCCCCTTCTGATTTAAAGGGGAAGAAGCATTCAGGAGGACAGAGACTAGGAGATGTGGGTACTATCAATTCAATAGAATCGAGATCTCCCAAGCACTATTAGACATTTGGGTAGACTTTCGGAGCTTATTACCCATAACGTTATATTCAGTATAGACCGCCTAGGCCTATGACTCCTACATACCTACACCTGACCCTAGAGCTTGTTTTTGCTGCATAGGTCCCAGAGAGACCTCTTACTTTATATTCTCGGTCCCGAGCCCCATAGATTACTATTCCTTTTGCACAGAGGCCAACATAATAGTTCTCCCAGCTAGGTATGCCTTTGAGTCGAGCTTTCTAAAATCTCATGGATGGTGGTTTGTTGACTTAGTTAGCTCTTAGGCATGTACTCCAGCTCATGCCACCTCGCTTTAGGATGAATTTGCATTGTTCCTACCATCAGGGTTCGAGACATGACACGGATCATTGTGCTACCTTGAGACATGCTATACATGACTTGATAGACCAGGGTTTGGTTAACTTAGGGTAGCCAAGTGTAACCACGAACCCTCTATTGGCCCACTCTACACATGCAATGCCACCATCCTTGGGCGGTATCCATCACATAGATTTAGCAGAGGATGACAACATACATATGCTGAGTAGGGATGATGGATTGCCAGAGCCGATTGTTTTGGATGGTGGTTATGAGGTTGACACAGTGGGTTCTCAAACTTCTACACTATTCAATTTGATTTCAAATTGGGTACCGTTTGAGTTGACTCCCACTGAACCGTTGGCTACGGTATGTTAGGGCCCATCAGTCCCATTTATTCTATGGCTAGAGAATGATGATTCAGAGGGGAGAGATATACAGATTATGATTTGCAGTAGGAGAGTAGTTCAACCCTCACCTCTAGTAGCTAGGCCATTTGATGGTGCAATCTCTCATAAGGAGGTTAGGGGGGAGGATGATGAGCTACCAAGGCAGTTACAGAGTGCACAAGCTCGCATATCTATTTGGAGTTTGCTAGCATCTTCTAGTACTCATAGAGATGCATTGATTCGGGTTTTGAGCCAGATCTGTGTTTAGACCACCACTACTCCGGAGGGGTTGATTCATATGATGACGACCGATAGGGCCAAATGTATTGTGTTTTCAAATGATGACTTGTCACTTGAGGGTTCAAACCATACACGCCCTCTATATATTACAGTTAGTTTTTCAGGCCACAAAGTTCCATTCGTCTTGTTGGACAATGGCCCGACCTTGAACATCTGTCCATTGGCTACCGCTATTGCCCTTGGTTATGCACCTTCAGATTTTGGTTCCTTTACACAGACGATCAGAGCATATGACAGTACTAAGAGGGAGGTCATGGGTACCTTGATGATAGAATTGTTGATTGGTCCGATTACATTCCCCACACTATTCCAGGTTTTGAGGATTCCCACGTTCTTTAACCTGCTACTAGGCCAACCTTATATTCATAGGGTCAGGGCTATTCCATATTCTCTTCATCAGAAGGTGAAGTTTATACATGACAGACAGGTCATCATAGTATAGTCTCCTAGAGATATGTTTGCCTCAGATCAGTCATAGTGAGGATGACCTATTTTTGACCGGGTTTATGCTTGATGAGGTACAAACTCTTGAGGTTGAGGACTTCTGTATAGATTTTGTAACTATGTCATTTGATCAGCATAGTAGTACGGTGGTACTTGACATGATGAGGGGTATGTATTTTCTGCTTGGCATGGGGTTAGGACGACGAAAATATGAGCCTATGGAGTCTGTAGCTACTGCTGATCATGACACACCATTTGGGCTTGGGTTTGTTCCTATAGAGGCTGACTATAGGTATATGACGCGACTGCACCGGGAGAGGGTGAGAGCCCGTTTGATTGGCACGCCATTTGATTATCCTATTTGTCTTTATAAGATGAACTTGAAAGACTACTTTGTCAAAGGATCAAATTACATGATTTCATTTTATTATAGCTAGGTGATTTAACATTTTATTTTATTCTATTCTCTTTCATTTTGATTTTGACTTCCAATTACATGATTTCTTATTTCAATTTTATTTTTAATTTTGCATGAGACTTGGAGCCATCAAGGAAAGGAGATCACGACCAAATAAAGAGATTTGGAAGGAATCCTGGGGAAAAAAGAAGAGATTATCATGCAATAATGGTAAGTGGCCAACACGTATGGAAGGATTTTGGATTCGATAAGAAATGGATTCAACGGGAGATTTTGTTTCCATAAGACAACCACATAGGATTGGAGAGGAGATCCTTTCTTATATGTCCATGAAAACTGCAAAAAAGTGGGTTCACGCATTCAGGATGGAAGAGGATATGAGGGTTGATGCTACCAAAAGAGGCATCCATTTTTTTTTTTTTTTTTGAGATGGGAATGCACATCAGAATTCTCCTTGAACACGCACCATCAAATTCCTGATTGGAAGGAGAATATGATGATATTGTTGACTGTTAAAGGTGATTATCATAAGATTTTTTATGATTGGAAGGAGAACACTATTAGAATGTTCAGAGAAGAGTACAATGATATTGCTCGTGGGAAAGATGAGGAGAGAAAGAGTGTATTAGATGGTATTTCTCCTTGGATAGTAGGCATAAAATGTTGGGATTCTCCACATGAAGGGACAACACCATCATTAAGAGAACATCTCTACACAGTCCATTGGAGTCCAATATGCACCATTTAGATTTTTTTTTTAGTCGGAAAAGGATTAAGAGGAAAATACCTAGCACCAATCAAACATACTCATGACATCCACGTCTAAGTCATATTAATCCTAATAGGATCCAAATACTAGTTAAGATTGGAACATTGCACTCATTATTTTTAGAAAACCTTCTAGGTTGTGAATCTTATATAAAAGGTTTGACTAAGAGGCTCTTTACTGCTAAAGGAGTTAGAGCCAAAGAATGTTTGGAGCATAAGATTTGTATGTTTCTATGTAAAAATCATTTTTTGTTCATAAACAGATTGTAAATCTATTTTGACAGAGCATATGTTTTTTCTCTTATGTAAAAATCAAACTTTTATTTGTCTACTTGACCCTAAAGCTTCCATGCATTTAATGACATCCATGGTGCAAAAAACAATTAAAAAATGTGAGGTTTTTTATTTTATTTTATTTTTTTAATGGAAAAGTGGTAAAAAAAGGTTGAAAAAAGCTTTCGAGTGGGTTGTTATAGAATGGTGTGCTCAAGCACTTAGATTAGTGCTTGAGTGGTTGTAATGCTCAAGCGCTTAAAGTGCTTGAGCAGTTTGAGCGCTCAAGCTCTCTTTCTAACCTCTAAGTGGTATCTAATGGCCTTTTATAAATTTTAGGCACTTGAGTGTTGGATGATAAGGATAAGCAACCCCAAGCAGAGAAGTTAGTGACTTTCAATGAAGTGAGTGAATGATGTTTGGAAATACAATGTCTTAGAAGACTTAATAGAGAGCTCACACTTAATCTCAACACAATGATCATAAAAATGAGTATAATATAACTTGTGAGTGTCCTCATTGTGAAAACACTCTATCGAGAGGCCATCTAAATCAACCAAACCCTCCATAAGAATCCCTAAGCTAGGACAAGCTAGCTCAGGAAAAGGAAAGTCAACCTTATAACATCTCTAACCAAGCATAATGAATAAAAAATGCAATGTGAAAGGACACAGAAACAAGAAACCTACTTGACAAATAAACCATTAGAAATGCTCAGGAAGCTGCTAGGAACAATAGTAAAAAGTTTGATTAGAGCAAAAACAACATAAAAAACTACAAGGATCCAAAAAGATTGAAGAGATGAGAGCATAGTAAGGAACTTGGGATGAGAGATGTGAGAAATTATCGCATAGTCATGGGTCTGGGCGGGGTTACTGAATGTAGTATTGGAGCTTAGATCCACACTCAAGTGCTCGAAAGGTGTTAGAAGCATCTAAGAGTGCTTGACATTCGATGTCCTCCTTTAAGTGCTTAAACGGTCAAAACTACTCATTTGAGTGTCTAAAATGTCCTTTTTGATGTAAAAATCTTGAGAATAAGAATCTAAGAACTCTAAAAATCCTAAATTGACATGAGAGAATAACACAAGCATATCAAGGCCCTAAGAACATGTAGAAACTTAATTGCTTACCATGAACATATATAAATTAAGTAATTAGATAGAAAATAATACCAAACAATGAAAAATTTCCATAAAAAATTCATAGAATTGAATTAATAACAAGTTAGGCTATAGAGTTTTCAATATTGAACAAGATATAATAATAGTAAAATTATCCAAAAGTGGTAAACATCAAGGATATCAACTTACTATCTAATTTAAATGACTCGATTTTGATACTCAAGTAGATCATTGAATTATATTGAATTCTAATTCATTCATCATTTATTCAAATATAATTTGTCAGATTTCTGTTTAATGTGAGAAATCATTGCTAACATATAACACAACTTAATTTACTCCCTTCTTAATCATTCACATCACTTTTTTTTTTCATTATATATATATATATATATATTACTTGTGGTGGCCTTTTACTATAAATATAGAAATCATACTTTCATACTTGATAACCTTTTCCACTTCGGGGTGGGAGGGTTCCAAATCTTACAAAGGAAGGCATATTTACTCGGAAAAAGAAGATTTAAATGATTTCAGCTGAATTTTTCATTATTCACTTTGGAAAACATAAAAAATAAACTTGTTCAAACATGATATGATAATTTTTTGTTGGAATAGGCATTATATTTGTGACTTTTTAGAAATCAAACTCTTACACATGAATCAAACTTAAGAAGATTCCTTATCAATCAGTAGACGATTTTAACTTTCCTAAGATAGCATATTTTTTATTTACTTTGTTTTAGAAACCTAGAAAGCAATTAACAAGATCCTAAGAATCGTATAGAGAAACCTCACAAAACTAATAATGCCATAAACATAAGATTACTCAATATATTTGGGTAGATGTTAAAGAACTAAGTATATAAACCATTGTTATTAATCCCTAAATGCGTTTAAGGATGGACCCAAGAGCCAAATATAGTGACTCACTCTAAAGCAATGGTCCTTAGGTTCACACCACAAGAACAAAGGTACTTCCTATGATACAATCCCCCTAAAACCAAGATGAAAAAGAAAACATACTTAACATGAAGTCCTATGAATAAAAAGGGCTTTAAAACTTACCACAACACTAGGAATAAAGATAGGACATTAAGGTGGCATCCTAAGCTATGGAACAATATGTGCTAAGTTGAAAGGGAAGGTCCTAAAGATTTTCTAGGAATGAGAGTTCTAAGATAATCTAATGAGCAATTTTAGAATTGACCATACCTTAATTTTAGAGAGCAACTAGATTTTCTTTTTTCACCCAAACTTCTTTTACTTTTGTTGAAGTGCTTACTTGACTCTTTCTAGTCCTTGACCTAGTGTGAACTTTTTTTCCATTTCTTTATATTCAAAATTTGATAAGGAAATTAGCCTTAACCACTAGTTTACTCACTTGAGGCTGAAATCTATTTAAGAGTTTACTAAAACACTTGCTTTGTGTACGTCCTTACTTTTTGCATATGTTGCACTAGGGTGATGAACTAGGAGAAGCTACCAAGTTAGAAGTTTCCTCCTTATCCTTAACAAAAGTCATTTTTTCAATAGTGAGGGTTTAAACCTTGTTCACATAGTCCAGGCATTTTTAGTCTCTAAAGGACTTACACTTACTAATGATTTCATTCAAGACCTTACTCTCTGGGTAAAAGACTTCATTTGTAAAGGCCACATCTTTCATTTTTGTTTAGTTTCTAGGAATAGAACATTGTTTTTCTTAAGTAAAAATTTATATTCATTCTTTAAAAATCAAATTTCCTCAAAATAATTCTTCTTTTCATCCTTTAAATTCACATTCATATTTTTTACGGATTCAAACTTAGTTGTCATTTTAATGCATTTGTTCAATAGAATTTGATATGCTTCACCCTAATCCTCAATAATGGGTGTATTCTCATCATAATCATTGTCACTAGAAGTACCATTATTAGATACACTAGATGCAATAAAAGCTAATTGTCTTAAGCACTTGAGGCTCGCTTTCACTTGACTCAATGTCACTCCAGGTAACTTGCATGACCTTTTTAATATCTTTGGGATAGGACAATCAAATAACACATTTTGTAGCCCTTCATAATTAAAACATTCAACCTTTTTCCCTTTTAATGAGACTTTGTCTTTTTCTTTAGAAAATTGTTAATTTTCTTTTCCTTCCTTGAGTCTTATTTTTGGAAAAGCTTTTTCTTTTTAAATTACATTATATCTTTAACTTTTTTTTTTATATTTTATTTTATTTTATAGTAAAGCAAACTCTTTCATATTCATTAAATCAATACTTTTAGACTCTTTTATTTCATTCTTAGAAGCCTTGAAAGTAGTTTCCTATGCCTTCTAAGAATCAGGAAGAGACATCTCATATGTTTGAAGGGAGCCAACAAGTTCATTAAATTTTAGAGAGTCAATGTCCTTGCTTTCCTTTGTAGCACTAATCTTGGGTTTAAATCTCTGAAGAAAAGATCTCAAATTTTTTCTTACTACTTTAGAACCAAGAATTTTCTCTGCAAGGCTAAAGCTTAAATTGACAATATCACTCTAAATAAAAGCTAGTAAAAGTCTCATTTCTTTGATTCTCATAATCTAAAATTTGGCAATAAGCATTTTTAGTTTGACCAACTTCATAGCCTATGTGCCCTCAAGCATGACTAGGAGAATGTCTTAGGCTTTTTTTGGCACATTTACATGTGGTTATTCTACAAAATCGTCAAGACTAACCTTTGTAAATATACTATAGAAAGCTTGAGCATTCACTTAACTACCCTCATTATCAAGTTTATCCAATTCATTTTTGGGCTTGAGTCTTTAGTAAATCTACCAATTCGATCCAATTTCAATGGTGGCCCCTATCCAAATTCCACTAAATTCCAAACCTATTCTCCTTCATTTTAAGTGAAAACTCCATACGAGCCTTCTAGTATGGATATTTGTTGCCACTGAAATAGGGTGGGCTGTTTATTGAAAATCCAAACATTTATGGTTCCATAACCTTAGATCTAGCAAGATAAAAAACATTTAATTATTCAAATTTTTCTTGCTCATATACCAATTGAAAGTTTAAAGATCTTGAGTGTGAAATACCTAGAGGGGGATGAATAGGGTTTTAGCTATTTTCAAACCCAAATTTTAAATTTTAAGTTCTCTTTAAGAATTATAGAAGAAGAGAAATCAAGCACATAAGATACATAAGTTCTCTTTAAGAATCACATAAAATACATTAAGTTTTACATGGAAAACCACTCACAAAGTCTAATAGAGACTTTGAGGATGTACTTTTCACGTACGTCGAGTCTTTGATAGAGTAACACATGACAAATTAGAAAAGCCATAAGCCAGGATAAATGGAACGAAATTGCCAAATTAAACTAAGCAACCTCATGCACTAATGAAAGACTTGTTACGGCCTTACAGTATCTCTTTACTAATATGCAGTAAATTCAGTGTGCTGGCATTTCCAAAATCCAACACAGGCTAATCTCAGGGAAGTGAAATGAATTCTTCACTATTTAAAGGGCACAATTGGATTTGGACTTCGGTTTATATCTCAAAGTAAACTCAGTTTCACTGCCTTTTGTGTTGCAAATTGGGCAGCATGTCCTCTTACTAGAAGTACTAAAAGCTATTGTGTTTTTCAAGGGTCTAACTGCACCTCTTAGTCTACAAAGAAACAAGTGTTTCTTTATCAAGTGTAAGCTAAATGTAGAGTCCTTGCTTCCATGACAGAAAAAGTAAAATGGTCAACTTATCTCCTTAAGAGAATTTGGAATTCTTCTTTCAAAACCAACCCAACTTCCATGTGATAATCAAACATTCCAAACATAAAGAACTGGATTATCATTTTATCAGGTAAAAGGTAGTACCAAGTGCACTCATCACTAAATATCTCCCTACTTCTACAAATAGCAGGTGTTTTTACCAAGCCCTTATTACGGATCAAGTCCTTTTGAAATTTGTAGATTCAAGTTGGGATTTCACCTTGTACAACTCATCAGCTTGAGAGGACCTGATAAAGTCAATATCTTAGAGCTTAATGCAAGCAACTTCAGCAGCCTTAATATCATTAAGAAGACAACCAATTCCATAAAGAAAGAAATGCAGCCATTGGAGTCAGGATCATCGATCCAAGTTTTCAATAGCCAATCGTTCCATAAACTTAGAAATGGATCGGTTGGAGTTCAGACTTGTATTTAAAATCCATTCTTACCTTTGGTAAAGTGATCAGTTGCATAACTCCTGCACTGATTTTTTATATTTTCATTATTTCTTTCTTCTAAGATTGTAAATATAAGATTCTCAACTATTCTTCAAAGGATAGAGATTGAAGTCTCACTGCATTATTCAATTCTTGTATTCTAAACCTCTTCAGATGCAACCTTAAAGTCTAGCTAAGTTCAGTAATGAAATTTCCAACCCTAAACCAAAATGGTCCGGCACTTCAGATGGACTTTGGTTTCCCAAGATTTGATCAATTTCAGAAGACATGGACTTCAGTCACCAGTGTTGGCAGTCGCTAGATCTTGAAAGACAAAGGATAAGAAGGCAGAGAAAACAACATTTCATGTGAAATTGGAGAAGTTTGATGCAGCTGCAAAAAAACCAAGGTGGCTAAGGAAGTAAGGGCTTTAAGTAGTAATCTGAGGTTGAGAAGTTGACAGTTTGATTTGCTTGAACAAGGAGCACCAATGAAGAGGTGAATGACATAATGGAGAAGACAAAGACTTGGCCAAGTTGTTGATAGAATAATATCACTCCCACTCTTGCACACCTTTGGGAAATTGAAAGGACTAATTAGTGGTGGATTTATTGATATATGGATAAATGCATGACAAATCAGAGTTTCATTTATAGCTTGTAGTACCCTTTTAACTTAGGCTGTAGTTTCCAATGGTGGAGCCTGAATAATGGAAAATCTTGAGTTTCTCTCTTAATTTAGCTGGGTTTCGATGTTATTATCTCCAGTTAATATTTAATTGGAAAGACCACAATCTGCAGCAGTGATGAAAGTTTTAAAAGAGGACTACATTTAGCAAGATTTCTCATATAATCTTTTCTCTTTGGCTTCTTTTGTTTCGGAAGAAGACATGAGAGACATGCAATCCTTAATTCAAACCCTTCTTCCTCTTGAGAAATTCACTATATTTGTGTATATAGGAAGTATCTTTCAGGAAAATCAGAAGAAGCAGGTCTTCATCATATTGAAGAAGAGCAGGATCATTACCCATCGGTAATAGGCTTGCATTTTTAGCTGCTCGGACAACTTTGATTAAGGCTTTTCTAAGCCATTTTCCAGGAACTTCCCTTTCCAAGTCACCTAACAAAGGCTTTGAAACAACTAGTACATCAACTTTTTAGAATTTTGAGATTTCCATTAAAATGGTAAGACACTTACCATGTGAGGGCAACTTTTTATGCTCTAACTTGGAACACTTTTTCCATGCAAGATTTCAGAAGGAAAAGGTTTTCCTCCAGAAATACTTGGAACTTACAGCTGTTCCATTGGTTCAGATCAGGTATATAAATAAAAACTCGGTTATTTAAGTACTGAATGGATTTGAAAGAGAAATAGCATTCTACTTTGTAATGGTTAGGGACTGGTAATTATTTGTAATCAATCTCCTTTTCTATGGCAATGCATGGTTTCCAAATAAACCAGACTAGATAAAAACCATCAAATTATTCTGTAATGCTTATTGTAAACTTGGTGCAATGGTTAATTTGCAAATTAATTGAACGTTATTGGTTGGTTTGTATTGATCTTGTGTAATGTTTGTATCATTAATCTGGAAGTTTAAGAAAATATTTCTGTTTTCTAAGCCGGTTGGAAAACAGTATCCATACATCAGCACAGTAGTTCTGCTAGCTCAGATGCGGAATCAGATGACATACATGCACATAATTCTCCCATTTTCCTTTCTTTACGCCCAAACAATAATTTATTCATAGGTAAATGGAGGTATGAACTCGTCAATTGTGAAGGCAAGGGTTCATTTGGTGGCCTTAGGAGGATAAAAAGAAAGATGGCTTAAATTATCATGAGATCCAAAGTAAATTATATAACCACATATGATCATATATATAATTTCAACCGGTCTGCTTTGGATCCACCCTTGCATGCAACTTTCTTGAAACATTGTGGTACTAAAAAATCTGGATTCCTGTCATCCAGGCTATAATATTGTTGAGTTAACCATACCCTTCGATCATCCATTCATGGATTTGCATTTTAAATTTATTTCCTCATAAGATTTGCTTGAGGATTTTTTTTTTTGGAGCTTCAACCAATCGAGTGTCTGAATAGTAAATCCTCATCTAAAATTGGGTTTTCATCAACTTAATTTATTTAACCAAGTCTAAAATAGCAAGAAAACTAGATCAATATTTTGATAATTGTTGGGTTTTTGGTCATTGTGACATGATTCTTGTTTCATATGGAGGACTTGACTGGGTTTAAATTAAACTGCACTTGCATATATGGTCAAGCTATGCCATAGAGAATCATAATCTGAGATGCTTGCAGTCAAGTTTAATCATCACTCACTAACATTTTGTGCCAATTACCTTGAAAAAGAAAAGAAGAAAAAAAAGAGATATGGGCAAAGCTTTAACTATGCTAGCAATAAACACCTAGTGTTGTAGGGGTAGTTGCACTATTTGATATTGGAGCTAGCATATTCCTTCTGCACTTTGGGAGTGGGTGGGTGAAGCTTTCTTCTAAATGTTTACCTTTTCCTCCCCACTTTAAGCTTCTAGTGTTGCAAAAGTTTGGAATTGTTTAAACCCAAGTTTCCATGAGGACATACAGGCCTCAAATTTTCTACATAAATATAATATTCCCAAGCTTGTATATTTTTATGGGTGCATTAGTATCTTTTGATAAAAAGAATAGAACTTATAAAAGGAAGGACAATGAGTTGAATGAACAACATACAATAATAGTTTTGAAAAAAGTTGAATTAATGCCATAAAACAGATCTAGACATATCTGACAATTGGGTTTTCACTCTTGAATTTTAAAATATATTATAATATTTGGTAAATTGGAGGTATCCCTTGGCAGAGGTATAGAGAGAGGCAATTCAAGAGGAAGAAAAAACATTTAGCCTAAAATTTCATTTACAAATCTGAAACTTTTCAAAAATTTTGACAGGTATTTCAGTCTTAGTTATGTCTTCTTTGATCACAGAAATATCAGCCTTAATTAAAATATATAGCTGCTGTTCTAGGTCATGTCATTAATTGATTCTAGCATATCAAGCTTGAAAATAACATAGGTAGTCAGGATTTATGAATGAATGAGGAATATCAAGACCAACTGTAAGTAGCATCGGCCTGATAGTCTGTGTATAGTTGTTAATTATGTAACAAGGAATACTCTCTTGTGAAAGTTCTCGTATAGTTGTTAACTATGTAACAAGGAATGAAAGGCTATTATTGATTTATAGATGTTATAGTATTGTACTCCAATATAGGTTATTTCTCTGCTACCGGGCATGCTATCACTTTGATCACATCATCCAACAAGAGGTACATTGATAGTAAGATCATATAAAGAAAGCATGGACTCCTTTCATCTATACAAACACCCCCTATATGTAGTTGGCCAGTAGTCTGATCCTGTGTTCTCTCGATAAACTTGAGGAGTACATGAAATAGGAACCAAACAAAGACCTCTGCTCTTGAGATCAAGCTTTAGATCTCCTTTATCTTTTCTATCCAAGCCTCCCCATGGATCCTGGAATTAACATCATATTCAGTTTATATTTCAGCCAAGAAATTCGATTGAAAGTTATAGAGTATATCTATACATTACTTTGCTTACCTTATTAGTCTTCATGTAAGGATTACTCAGTAACTGCAGAAAAGAATGAAAGTAATAGTCATTAATACACATCTCAACCAGCCGAGATTACAACATTCATGTATATTCTGATTTTCAAAGTGAGGTTGCTGTTTCGGTCCCTTTTATTACTAAGGTGTTACTATTACTAATTAGTAAAAATAGAACCAGGTTTTCTTCTTCTACTACAAGAATATTTTATGGTCGATGTGATCATGATTATAATAGTTAATATCATTATCTTGGTGTAGCATATAATTAATATTATTGTGATCAATATTTTCTATTGTAGTAATGATAATAACTGTTATAGTCAATACTTAGTGCACCAAGAAGAAAGATTATGAATGTGATCCCACCTGCACTTGCTCTTGCAGAAATTTTATGTATCCAATTGCTTCATATAGCACAGATGCGGTATCGGTCTGGAAATATAAGGAGTTCAGTTAATTTAAAGAAAATAATACAAAAAAGGAAAAAGAAAAAGTTCTGGTTAAACAAATTAAGTGCTTTTGTTGGAACCTTTCCAAAAGGCGACACAATTTGCTGAAGAGCTGTGATCCTATCTCCCAGCTTGACTTTCGGGGCCTGCATCTGTAAAGTATACATATTTTCAGGACCAAGCGTGACAGCAAATTTTCATTTTGAATACAAAATTATGGTTTTTGTTATCCATATACCTTTACAGAAGAAACCGTAGAGCTCTCCTGCTTAGGTTTTTTCATGACTGTCTGAGCCTCTGAAGTGTCTTGATCAGACCTTTTCTTCTTTCCTTCATTGCTAATCCCCTGTCCTCTTGCATTATTTCTTGCCTGCAGCATTATGTGGCATATTAAGATAACCAGGTGAATATATAGGGCAAAAAAAATTGAATAAGAAAGATAGAGCAAGATTGGTTTACTTGGGAAGAAGTTTGGAGTCCTTGCTTCTTACAATCGGATAAACTCAACGGTTTTAAACAGGGTTTAGACTCGCGACTATCCACCAAAGGCTTGCATAATCTACTGCTAAATGATATGACATCTGCAAAATTTCTTGGGTTACTGCATGTTGTATTGGGGATTCCATAATAGTATTTGCCGTTGTCTCCTACTATCGAGCCGTTAAGGCCAAATTGATATCCAATGCCATTACTTTGACATGGCCTGCGGAGTAATGGCCCAGGGGATGATCCAATCTCATGATGATCGTTCTCCACTTTTTGATCATGACGGTAACATGATAACAACCCGGAATTTCTGCTTGCTCCCATGCCACATGATGCTGATTCATTGAATGTCAGTTTCATGTGACAGAGATCAGGCTGTGAGTACTGAATGTCCATTGGTGAACTCAAAGACATATTGCAAATTTGTGGGTCGAACTGATGGTTAACTTCTGGGTCTGGAGGGGCAATAGACCAGTTGCTAACCAAATCAGATAACTTGGTAAGCCTTTCACTTCCAATGAAGTTCTCGCTGAACCCGTTAAAATGCTTATCGAAATTACTGAAAGATGTGGAGTTGGTGAATTCCCAACTGTTATCCATTTTCTTCAAGTAGTCACAGGCAGGTTCAAAAATTCCAGTTGATAAACTCTTTGATGAGAGTGCATCAAGTAAGTTCTCTCCAACATCTTGACTACCATGCAAATCTCCATTGCTTCCAACATTTCTGCGAGGTACAACCATAAGGTTCAATTATCTTCCTCACGAAATACAAATAATTACTCAATTTTTCCCAAGGAAAAGAAAAGAAAAGAAAAATGAAAGAAAAAAGTATGTCGCTAAATAATGAAAAATTAGGATTAAACATCTACGTTATTCTACTTGTATACTTCTAGTTCTTTTAGTAACTTGTATAGGGCAGTTCATCCTTTTTATCTGCAGCTGCCACCCAAATAGGATTGTCCAAAAAAAGTTGATGATATAAACTGTCCTCAGTAGTTTCAACAACATAGATTCTTTTGTTAATCACCGATAAATGTAACTACCTATGGTTATCTTGATGGAAATAGATATTCATGCCATCTACCCTTTGAAAAGAGGAAATGAACCAGAAAAAGGTCACCCTACCTGAGTCGTTGCCAGTATTAAAAAGCAATATGAAAGCACTGAAAAAAATTAAGCGGATGGATTATTAAAAAGATGATAGAAAAAAAAAATAAAAATGAAAGAAACCGAACCCACCCATACTTGCACCTAACTGACCATTAGTGCACCATTTTCTCTTTCTTCTTTCGCTTAAAAGATTCTTGGTTCCACTCAACTCAATCAAACACACACGAAGATGAATACTAATGTATACAAAGAAGAAACCAATATGACAATAATAAAGTATCCTTTTTATGTCCTTGTAGATGATGCAACATCTAAACTTACAATAGAACATGGCTCCAAAGATGACTATCCGAGGCTGCAGGTTCACCAATTAACTCGTTGGTGGAAGAAGCAGGCTCAATGAGGCGGCGGGACGACTCAACAGTAAGGCCAGAGTGATTCGAGGCATTGGTAAAGGATGTGGAGATTGAAACCTCCTCTTCACAAGAAGAGTTGGAGTTAGGGTTTGGTTGGCTCCAAGGGTTTGTACTATTGTAACATGAAGAAAGAGTAGAGCTCCCATGGAGATCCCACCAGTTGGGTGCAGAAGAAGAGGTTGCAACAGAGCTATCAGTGCATTCTTCTGCCATAACTCTGATGGTGGAAATGCTATTGGGAGGATCCTTTTTTTTTTTTTCTTTTCGTTGGTGGTGGATTGGAATTTAAGGAGGATATCGTCGGTGGTGACGTACGTTTGTAGGTTATATCAATTATAGGGGAGACAATAAAATATGCAGCCTGAATTTTTCCACTGAGGTTCGTGGGCAATTATTATAGATAGGGCTGGGGCAGCAAGTGTTTGGTTTAGGATTACTAATGTTGTAGTTGGACACTGTATTCCTCTACGTTGTTGGCCTCACTGTACACACACTCCCTCTCTCTCTCTCTCTCTCTCTCTCCCTCCTTGTGTTGTGCGTGTACATGTGTTGCATACCATGGTTTTGATACGCCTTGGAGTATGCATGCCACATGGCATTTGTCTCTTCAAAAGTCTTGATGTTTCCGTAGTGACTATTAAATTTCATGATCATCAACAAGTAATTGTGAAAAAATCCAAATGAATTAATGTATTAAGATAATTTGCATGGGTCGACAGCAACATGATATACATACAATTTGCATCAAACTAATAACAAGTGATCTAAATTTTATGATAAACAATTTTACTCGCTAATCTCAGGATCAACACTAACATTTATGACGATATACGGGAGTTTCCGTAATAGTATGACAGGATTTCCTAGGGCAACTTCTGTGATCATGATCAAAATGAAATTGCCCATGAATTATTTAATCTTTGTGTTTCTCTTTTACATGAAGATAAAAATAGACAAGAAGTGGCAGAAATATCCCATCTAAACTTATCAATCATCTTCAGAAGCATGAAATAATGTCATTGGAATCCTAATGTACGTATTCTTTTGCGGCCATGATAGTTAGCATGAACAGTTTTAGAAAAAACTACTGATTAATGGGTTCGTAAAAGAACTAGTAAATAATCTGTGGAGTCAAAAATCCAATAAGTGCAATGAAGAGAATTGCCATAGTTTGACCAAAAAATTAAGTGAAAACTTTCACCTTAGCATCCTAGCTCTCTAGACATATATATAAAATACCATGAATCAGAATACACACTACGGGAGTGGACAGGAACCTATTGTTTGTCCTTTTGCTATATATGGAGCAAAGCACTAACGTCTGGAAGCTCTTTTACAGTGTTCTCCAGTTGTACTTTAAATGCACTATGAGACATAATGTACCAAACAATTCTCACGCGTGTGTGCCCAATTTGTCATGTGTGCAGCCTTCCATCACACTGAGCGAGAACATGAGCCTTCATGTTTTTTAAGAACAAGTACAAATCATGTTGAGAAGTGTAAAACCCATGTTTTAGATTTCTATTCAGACACTCTTAAATGTTTTGTTTGGCAGACCCTTGAATTCTAAAGCACTTTAAAGTAGCAGAGATTGTGTTAGAAGAGAAATTACAACTTTGCTAAATGCAAAATAGTTTTCGAAGCAAGGATTCAGAATTTTTTCTTTCATATCAACCGATATCTTTTTATGTTATTTAATGAAGCAATTCAATGGCACTAGATAGGCAACTGTCATTGGATTCTCTGTGCATAAAATTCTTAATTAAGACTGAGCCAGGTGACTTGCTGCTTTATGCTGAGCAAAACAGAGTCATAGTGGAGGATGTAACATTATATGTCTCCAAGTTATGGTCAAATTCAATTCAAAACAAAAATTATGAAAAAGATATATAATAGTGGAATGAGTGATCTTATTGAAACAACCGAGTTCAAGAAAACGAATGATGATGTTATTTGTATGCTCCTTAAAATGATTTCTTCTTGAAATCTTTTCATTCTTCTTTTACTGATATACAATAATAATAAACAATGTGTGCGCTTGTCTTGGTTTGGCTTAGTCCTATCCATATACAGCAGAGAGAGAAACAGCTATACCATGGTGGCATACACTATCAGTTTTGGTGTCCTATGATGATTTTGGAAATTTAATATTCATTGGATCACTAAATGCATGTATATAGGTTCGTTGGCCTTCGATGTTTCGCCTAATTAAGCTGTTCAATGAATCTAGATTTTGTTCACGAATATGAACAATGAACCCCTAAAAGTTGAATTGTCTCTATATGAAAGTTTATTTACTTATGTCGTTGTTACAATATGCCAAAAATATACACATCAACGGTTTACTATCTGTTTTATTTATTAATATTGGTCCTAAATGTGAACTAGTTATTCGGTCAAAATGATTTGAACCAATTGTCTATATTTCCTTGTTTTTTCCCTTACAAAATATGTTTGATTTGTATATATACTATATCTTGTTACACTAAACTTTTGAACTTAGCCCCTTCCATTGACCCACCAAGTATTGAAGATATCAACAAGAAGTGAATTGAGCTAAGATTAGAATTTTTGTTGCTTTAGGAATTCATTTTTAGTTTAGTAATTGGACTTATGTGTTTGTTGTTACTAGAGACTTTATTTTTTGGATGTGTCTAATTTTTGTCTGTAATCAAATTTATGATAGGTTTTTGTAACAACATAAATTTAAATAAAACAATTTTATAAATATATATATATTTCTTTCTCAAATATACACTAATTAAAATCTTAGTCGAATAATTAAACTCTTAATAATTAAAATAATTAGAAAAGTTGAATAACCTCAAGACCACACAAATAGGTTAGGAAGGATTAACATTAACTTAAACTATTGTGATTAGTTTAAGGGTGTGTTAGAATTGTCACACATTACACTTAAGGAATGTCAAATGTCACACATAGAGGCACCGAGAAATTGGGCAAAGCAAGACAAATGGATTTTTATGCAATTGGTTGGAAACATCAAAAGCTAAAGATTTTCATTTGTTCTTAGAGGAAATGTTGAAAGTAAGAAATGTTCTTTGGTTTTTTTTTTTTTTCCTTCAAACTTTTCCCCTTCTTCTTCACCTCTTTCTTTAGGAAATTGTTACTAGTGTGAAGGCAAGCTAATCCAATCCTGGTTATACACCCAAGAGGGAAGGTGAATTGGGTGTTGGTTTCTTTTCAAGATTTTGATTAATTTTGAAATGATATGACAAATCAATGCAACGACTAAAACAAATTAAGAGATAAGAGAGAAGATATTACAAATAATGTAGTGATTTGGAAACCCCCTTATATCTATTCCCTCCGACTTCAATTCAAGTTTAGAGGCAATCCACTGATCTTCAAAAGCCTTCAATTAAGCCTTTCACTTTCTATACAAATCTTAGATTCCAAGGACCTATACAAATCATCAAGTACTATACCACAACCACTTTCTCACTCTAAAAAAATACAAGATGGTTCAAGTATAAAACAAATCACACCAAGGTTATTTTCACTCTACCTAACTCTTAAGCAAGCAAAAATACAATGAAAATTTTGGCTAAGATGAAGGTTTACTCAAGAGAATTTGCAAGTTTGGAATTGATGCACTCTTGTATTGATTTTAGCTTCTCACAATGAATGTATATCAATACTAGGTTGGTGAAGAATCATAATGTGAGTTAAGGACCATTTATATATGAATTGGAAGCCAACTAATTGTTAGGCCCAAAAATCATGTAGTCTAGTTGATCGACCATCTAGCTAGCCATTACAACATTAAATTCATTATAGGTGATCATTGGAGTGCCAACAAGGACAATTGATTGATTGCTTGTGATTTGTTCCAGTCTTCCCAATTCACTACCAATGGAGATTCAAAAAGGATTTTGGGACACCCCTAAGGCACCTCAGTTGATCTCCTCTGCCCACTATCTCCCCTAATTTTAGTTTTACATTCTATTATGAAATAAATGATTTGAGGGATCAATCCTTAGGTTTTGAAAACCTTTGTGAGTTAAAAAAAATTTATATTTTGTAGTTTTCAAATGATTTTATGATATATGGATCTTTTGAAATTGTATTTTTGAAAAAGATTATGGTTTAATTCCATCTTAGGTAAAGTTAAAAAGTTTTATCTTTAGTGCATCATTTCTTAGCCTTGCATAAGATCAAAAGAGTTCAAAATTAAAAAAAAAATAAAAAAAAAAATTGATTCATGAGCTTTTATTTTGATATTTTGGTTTCTAATCCTTTTCTTGGTTATCATCAAAATATTAGATAGCTCGCCTTTGGAAAACCTTAGGCTAACAACAAGAAGTTAGGTTATTTCATTAATTTGTTGAAGTTTTGAGTGCTTTTAACCATTTTCCCCTTACTTTTTGAACTATTAGATGTTGAGAAAAAGTAGGAAATGTTAACATGGAAATAACTTTCAGCGTCCAAATACATGTGCTTGCTTGTGCGAATTGTCGTTACTTTGAACAAGAGTATAAGGGATCGAAAAGCTAGAACCTTATTTTCCTTATGTTATTTTCCTTAATAACAAGTCTAAACAACCAAGTTTTGTGAATACATGTGCCTAGTTGTGAGTATTCTTATTACTTAGAACAAGAGTACAAGGAAAAGCTAGAACCTTATTTTCCTCGATAACGAGTCTATACAACCAAGTTTTGTTGCATTTCAATAATGTAGACTCATAAGAAAATTCCAAAGAGATTGGAAGAAGATCAATGAGAATTTAGTTGAGACAATTTTGAACAAATCATTTTTCTTAAAATTATAGCTTTGTTTAAAGAAATAATAGGGCCCTAATTTTTTTTAAAAAAAATAGTATACTCCCTAAGGAATCTAGAAATGTAAGTCCCATCTCATTTGGACCATGATAGCTGTCACACCCTCGATTTTGGCCTAAATTTTTCACCTTGGATGTGCGGTGCTAAGGTCCGTCCTTAGCCAACCTTCCTTCCCAGCACGCTTTGAACCCAAAGCAACACTAAGCAAACCAATGAGGAACTAGGCAACAGCAAAGAACCACAACAGGGACAACACAGATACGGGAACCTTCCCAACTTGTATTAACTCTCAATTACAAGATTACAAAATTGTTCTCCCTGAGTCAGAGAGCAAGCTTACACCCCTAAGCTTTCAGAGAACCCAACTCACAATTCTCTCCTTCCCTCTCTCTCTCTCTCTGCCCGTCTCAAGGATGCAGGTGCCCTTTTAAAAGAGACACTGCTGCAGTTACAATTCGAATTTCAAAAATTCAAACATGGAGCCAATCTGGGTGGTTATGCAACTGGCTGGAACCGCCCTGAACCGCCTTGCACAACCACCCACCCTCCAGGTCGTGGCCTGCTCGTGGACCACCTCCATGCATCAAGCCTTCAGCACCTCAGCCAACTGCTGCTTGTTGACCTGGTCCCCTGCTGCTCCAGCTAGTTGCCACTGACTAGCTGACCAGCTACCTTGTCTTGAGCCCATCTCCTCAACTGCTGGTGAGTCCTCCTAACAAGCTGCTGCCTTCCCCCAAAGGTGCCGCTTGTGACCGAGTGCTTCACCAACGTGCCTTGATCAAGGCTCTTTGAACTAGGCAGCATGCGCGGACCAGCTTGACCAGGTCTGGTGCCTCAATGCAACGAGCCATGGCATTGCGCCCATGGCTGATCCCGTCTTGGTGCACAGGGCATTGCGCCCCTGTGCTGTGAGTTGGCATGTCGTGTTGCGAGTCAGCTGCTGCCCCACTAGACCATGGCGTTGCGCCCATGGCTTGCTCAGCTGGCTCACCGCACAAGGATTAGGCGCCCTCGTGCCTGCGCGGGGAGGAGGTAGGCTGCACTTGGCCCCGTGCCGTTGCGGCCACGGGGTGCACCCTCACATGTCGTTGAGCCCATGTGGGTGTGCGCTCGAGTGCCTTCCGTGTGTCCTAGGCACGCCCAAGGCCGTGCCATGGTGCCCCCTTGGTGCGCTCAAGATCCCCCTCGGCGCCCCCTTGAGTCACCTACCCCCCCCTTAAAGAGCAATACGGGCCGTTTTCAAAGTTTCTCCAGGAGACATCAAAATGTCTGAGGAGACATAATGGAATTATTTAATAAATAAAATAAATTCCAATATTAACCCTCGACCCCCATCTGCACTCACTTCATAGCCCACAAGTGTCTGGTGCGCGCTTGGCTTGCTCTTGGTGCGCGCGCGGTGCGCGTCTGGCTCGCCCGCGGTGCGCGTCTGGCTCGCCCGCGGTGCGCGCGCGGTGCACGCCTGGCTCGCCCGCGGTGCGCGCGCGGTGCACGCCTGGCTCGCCCGCGGTGCGCGCGCGGTGCACGTCTGGCTCGCCCGCGGTGCGCGCGCGGTGCGTGTCTGGCTCGCCCGCGGTGCGCGTCTGGCTCGCCCATGGTGCGCGCGCGGTGCTTTGTCAGACTTGACTTCTGCCTTCTCACTTGTCTTCTAGGGGTTTGAACCACCAACCCTCTAGACCCTCCTTGCTTCCCTGTCCAGGTTCTCATGGGTGCAAGGCCTACCCATGAGCCTTTTCCTCCCTATTCGGGTCAAGTGGCTAAGGGGCTGACAATAGCCTTATATGAAATCTTAGACAAATAGATGAAAAATAAGGTAATTAAGCTAAAGTAGTCTTGAACCACTTATGTTTCTCAAAATTTTGGGATGCTTCAACTAAGGATCTCAACCCCTAGTTATTTTTATATGTTAGTTAACTCAAAAATGAAATTGAAAAATCCAATTTCACTTGATTCTGAATTTGTTTACATAGGAAAGGAATTTGGTAAATGTTAATTAATTTTCAACATTGTGTGCTAAAATAGTTTTAGATTGTCGGGAATCCTAGATCTTTTTATTCCCTATCCCAGGATTAGGTTAGGTGCATAAAATACTCCCTAGGTTTTTCTAAATCCTATACAGAGTGGAAACATGTATTTAAAAACAATTCTAGGATTTAGATATCAAGTTTAGTGTGCTTACCTTTGATTTTCATATTCCTAAATCAATTTCATTTGGAGAAGACAATATTTGCAGTTGCAAGAAGTCTTGTAGACTTGCAATTTTCTACCTAGTGACTCTACTCGATTTTTGGCACACAAACGGTGGGTTATTTAGGAAGGAGGAGCCTAGGGCTCTCTATTCTCTTTAAGTGGTGGAAAACGATTGAAAAATTAGAAACTTAATCCCTAAGGGGGTATTTATTGGGTTCCCTAATTGGGCTTAAGTGACTTGAGCTCATATGGGCTTGGGTCACTTCATCTAGTCTAAAAAGGGTTATAATTGATTAATTAACCCCATAAGGCCATTTGTTTAATTAATTAGCCTAATAAAAAAATTTCGTTCACTAACCCTTCAACAACCTTACATAATTACTTAAATGCCTTATACACATAAGTGAATCAAGAGGTCATTCAGCCCTCATAAACTGTGTCATCCATATATATGAGCTTAAATGGAGACCATTGGAACCCATAGGATAGTATTGACTCCCTAAGAATCTAATTCTGAAGTGTGTCATCAATGTATATAAGCTCAAATAGAGACCACTGGAACCTAAATGACAGTATTAGCTCCCTCATAACCCAATTGTGAAGTCGATCCAACATCTCATAATAGAGAATCAATCGTACTTTGGTACCCTATGTAAATGATAACAAAATAGTAAGTGCTCGAGTCCGTGACCTACTATTTGTTATACATTGTCTTCCCATGAATTAGTGTCTGTAGTCACATATCTTAGCTCTTTAAGAGCTTATGTTAAGTTTCACTTAAGAAACTACTATGACCATAGTTTACATGGTGTCTCTATTGAGAATACCTATTTCTACTAGTTTCCATCAATAGTGACCCAATTTATAGAAAATATATAATCACTTTAGAATTTCATTAATAGGTCAAAACCATTGTTTACTTTAATAAAAGCTCAATATTCTCTCAAGGTTGAGAGACAACATAATGAAACAGTTTAGTGAAGTAACGACTACTCAATAGCCTTATGTCATGACTCACCATAGGTCATGTCCAATATATAACCATAGACACTAGTGTATTCACCATGGGAACCCTATTCCGATGGTCACGATCAATCATCCATCTAATTAGGAGGTAGTGCACTACAACCTCTAATAGGTTGGCTAAACCCATGAACCGAATGTGAACAAGTCATCCAATTGCAAATAACTTGTGACTTGAATCTTCTACACAACTTCTAATACACCGAAATCACGTACAATGCAAGAGGTGCATGCCAAAATGTTGATAAAATATAATGCATGAAATGAGGATAAATAAAAGTGAAAATAGAAATTATATTAATAAATAATAAACTCCAAAGTTATATCATGGCATGCTTCTTAGAGCTCTATCCTAACATAGATTTCAAGGATTTTGCTACTATTTGAATTTGTAATGGTCTTAAAAATTATTTCTATAATTTGCTAGACTCACTAAGAGTAGATTTGGAGAGTTTTTTTAAGACTCATTTGGTTAGTTAGAAAAATCAAGCAATTAACTTGTATTTTAGCATGTTTTATGTTAGGCAAATTTGAAACCAATTTAGGTTATGGATGGTCTTTTATAGTTGAATTAGTTGTCCATTTTCATATCTAGACTCATCAAAAAATTCACTAGTTTAGGTTCCACTTGAGTAGGACTCCATGTGTCTACTATACTAGTTGTAAGGGCTAAAATTCAAACATCCTTAGGTGTAGATCTAGGCTTTGCCATGGATTCACTTAGATTGAACATTGTCTTTGTTAAGTACAGTCAAGCTCTAAATCAAAACTCATAAGAACTAGACTAGTTAACTTGTTTTCCCAATAGCCTTAAGCCAAAATCATGTCGTTATAGGAAGATGAATCCAAAGGTGATTTTCTTAGTAGATCTCTGTCTTTGGTATCTATTTTTATTTACTAATTATTTTCTAGAAATTCAGCCAAGCTCTAGTCAACTCATTGAATTTTAGAGCTACCCTATTTTACAAATTATTCACCCTGTCTTTTTCATCGTCTTTGCCTTTAAGCTGAAATCATTTTATCCTTGTGGGTTTGACCCCCACGCTCAATCGGGGTACTATATTGAAGATTATCACACTTAGGAATTGTTTCATACAAATGGTTTGAGCACAATTAGACATTTTTTTATCCTTAATTATGTGTGTCATGTTACACTTATCTTTTTCAAATAATTTGCTACTTTTGACTTATGTTATGTCTTAAGGAGCCTAAATCACTGTTAGCTCTTTATGTTTTTTATTTTGAGTAGCATTTAGTTTTACTAATATATATCAAATTTTTTATGTTAGTTTACTTTTGTTTGACCTATTGAATTAGTGATCCTACAATATATTTGGACTTATAGTGGATTCCCTATCTCCAAGTAGGCTCTTTGAGTAGAATCACTATAGTTTTACATGCTATTAATCTTCCTTTTGTTTTTTACTTTTGATTTTCATGTTAATTTACTTTTTTTTTTACTTGAAATGTGAAATGCATGTCATACCCTGACCTTAAGTTTGGTTTTAGTATTACATGTTTTTCAATGTAATTTGTTCTTTAAGTTTATTTAATTATTTTTACAAGAAGTAGTCTTTAATATTCATCTTCTATATTCTATGATCTTCACCTAGCCTTATATGTTTTTAAATATGAATTTTGAGGAATTGGCTAACTATCTAAATGTTTTGATGATAGAAAATAGGGACAAAAATGAGAGTGGCCTTGTTGAAAAGTAAACTTAGGAAATTTCTAAAATTTAGAATTTGATTTAGTTTCTAAATTCAATTAAAATATTTTTATTTTGAGTGGTTGAGCTAGTTTCTATATTTACTTAAATAAGTCTTACTAGGTTTCTATATTTTTGTTATTAGGAGTTTCTATTTTGTTAGTTATGGGTATCAATAAATAAAAGATTATGAAATAGTTGAATAAAGATGGTGGAAGACCAATTTGTGGATGATTTGATATTTACTTGAAACAATCCAATTATTTTTTGAGTTCAAGTAAGTAATGGCTTGAGAGTTTGAGATAACTGACATTAGTCTTATGTCATATCATCTTGGCATAGAAGTGAAGCAAACCAAAAGGGTATTTTTATTTCTTAAGAAGGCTATGTATATCAAAGGAACTCTCTAGAAGTTTAACATGAATATGTGCAATCTAGTGAAAATACCAATGGAATGTGAAGTTAAATTGTCAAGACATGAAGAAGAAGAAAAGATGGTCCTAACATAATATAAAAACCTAGTTGGAAGCATGCACTACTTGACTTGTACAAGGTTGGACATTCTTTTTAGAGTTGGATTGGATTATTAGTCGTCATATGGAAGTACCAATGGTAACTCACATGATTATGATTTATATTGTTCACCTTCTAAAAATTTTAAGCTCATTAGATATAGTGATAGAGATTAGGGTGGAGACTTGGGTGATAAAAAAAAATAAAAAAAATCACCATCTTTGTGTTTTTTCAAAAGAAATGCCGCATTTACTTGGACTTCAAAGAAACAACCTATTGTAACACTTTTAAATTGTGAAGCGGAATTTGTTTCAACAACATCATTTGTATGTCATATAATTTGGTCTAAAAATTTGTTGAAAGACTTTAATTTACCCCTAGAAGACCAACATAATTATGGGAATATCTCTAGATATCTCATTTCCTATCCCTAGGCCATTAGGGTATATGTTATTCTACCTAAGGCTTCTCTCGACCTAAGCACAACAAAAATAGTATCAATATTATTATAAAAAAAAAAACATTTAGAGAGGAGAATATAACCATAACTATGATCTAGATGTTCCTAAATGAAATAAAATCTAAAGAAGTGGTGTGCATTGTAGATCTCAAAAACTAAATGGTCTTACGCATGATCACTCTTTCTTGGAGCTAGGCAATAGAGGGTGGACTTCTCTATAGAAGGGGATCAACTAGAGTTTCTCTTTAAAGTCTAAAAGTTACGAGCACAAAATAGTGAAGTCCTAAACCCCTAATGGGGTTTAAATAGACTTCCTTGTCGACTTAAGTGACTTAAGACCATATTGGGTTTAAGTCACTTAATCTAGCTCACTTAGGTCATAATTAATTAATTAACCCAGTTTAAAAAGACCATTCATAAGACCTAGTAAAACCTTATGTTTTTACTAAAATGATCTTATGCACACATAAATTCAGAACCTCAAAATCTCATTAAAAAAAAAAACATATTACCGAGAATATGAGCTCAAGCAGGGACCACTAGACCCATAAAAAAATAATGAGTCCCTTAGAATCCAATTCTAAAGTTGACTTAAAATCTCACTATAAAGAGTCAATAAGTCAATTGCACTCTAATATCTTATGATATTAGAAAGAGACAAAATTTGGGTTTGTGACCTACTACCAACTACATGCAGACTGTATTCTTAATCTAACAAGTTACATGCTATCGACCTCTTACGATTACCTCTCCAATCCTTAAGTCTTAGATTCTCTTATCATGTGTTCAATTGACATATTTTAGCTCATAAGAGCATATATTAAATTCTAATTAAGGAATTACTATGAACACAATTTTTGTAATTGCAAATCCTTAGGATCACATACGTAGGAGACAAACTGTCATAAACCCATGCGATATCATGGTACCTCTATCAAGAATAGTTGTTGTCATTTGCCCTAATCAACAATGATTCAATCCGTAGGGAATATATGACCACCTTAGGGTCTCATCCTAGGTCAAAGCCACTAAGAACCTTCACTAGCTCGATATTCTCTCAAGGTTGATGTAGAATAGTAGCTTAATGAATCATGACTACCCAATAGCTAATGTCATGGTTCACCAAGATCCTATCTAATATGTAACTATAGACACTAGTATACTATCTATGAGAAAATCATCCTAATGATTATTGGGACAAGTCATCCTCCAATTAAAAGGTAATGCATTATAGTCTTTGATGGATTGCCCAAATCTATAAACTGATTGTGAACTACTCATCATCTTGCAAGGAACCTATAATCTTTTGTGTATCTCCTAATTTACCCAAGTCATGTATAATGAAAGTGATAAGGGTGTGCCTATTTAGATAATAATTATTAATGCAAACAAGAATAGAAAAAGAGAGTCAAAATCATGATAAATAAATCTATTAATGCAATAACTTCTGCTACATCATATTATACTTTCAAGAGCTTTACCTTGTAGGGAATTAAACCGAATTCCCAACCCGTGAGAAACAAAAAATTAGAGAAAACACACGCCAAAGAAAAACAATCACACGCACAAGACAGTATTTACGTGGTTCGGCAATTTGCCTACATCCACGGAGTTGCAGGGATATCACTATTATCAGGGAAGAATACAGAGTACAACATAGCGGCTACAATATTCTCTATATATATATAACACGACAACCCCACCACACTAAAAAAAACCCTAATTATAAAAGGTGGTTCCACAATGGGCTAAACGGGCCCAACAGGCCTCAATAAATCTCCCATTAAAAAGCCATGCAATATTATTCGGGTCGGGTTGTCAAACTGGATCAAACAAAACTAGGCTCCTCAAAGCCCAACAAATCTCCCACTTGGAGACTAGTCCAATCACCAACATTAAACCGCTATCCTAAGAAACAATCTCTCATCCCTGCAACTCATCCTCCTGTCCTCAAGCTAGAAGACCAATTGAAGCTGCGCACAGCTTCAACTTCTCAATAGTGACACCCTTAGTCAACATGTCTACCGGGTTCTTAGATCCACAAATCTTCTCAAGTATTACCAGTTTATCTTCAACAAGATAACGGATAAAGTGGTATTTTGTTTGTATATGCTTCAACTTTGAATGAAAAGCCGAATTTTTGGCAAGAAAAATTGCACTTTGACTGTCACTATGTAGAATGCCCATCTCCTGCTTCTTACCCAATTCATCTAAGAAACCATGTAGCCAAATCATCTCCTTTCCAGCTTCAGTTGCTGCAACATACTCAGCTTCTATAGTAGACAAAGTAACAATCTTCTATAAATTTGAAGCCCATGATATAGTTGTACCACCTAAAGTAAAAACAAACCCAGTAGTACTCTTTCTACTATCAATATCACCAGCAAAATCAGCATCTACATAACCCTGCAGTTTCAAACTTGCACCTGTGAAGCAAAGACATGTATCTAATGAACCCTTTAGATATCTTAGAATCCACTTGACTGCCTCTCAATGCTGCTTTCCAGGCCTACTCATGAATCTGCTCACAACTCCCACTGCATGTGCAATGTCTGGCCTTGTACACACCATAACATACATCAAGCTGCCAATAGATGAGGCATAGGGCACCTTGCTCATATGGTCCCTTTCTTCTTCTGTCTTCGGTGACTGTTCTTTGCTTAGTTTGAAATGACTACCCAAGGGTGTACTCACTGGTTTAGCTTCATTCATGTTGAACCTGCTGAGAACTTTCTTCACATACTCTGACTGTGAAAGCTTCAATGTACCATTAGCCTTGTCTTTAATGATTCTCATACCAAGGATTTGCTTTGCAGCTCCCAAATCCTTCATTGCAAATTGTTTGGACAATTGCTTCTTCAGATTATTAATCTTCTCAATGTTAGACCCTGTAATACACATACAACAGTAATATGATGTAAGAATTGTCAAAGGACTTAACATAGCAACAGTGATCAACTTCACATCTCTTGAACCCAATTCTATGCATAAAATTGTCAAACTTCTTGTACCACTGTCTAGGAGCTTGTTTAAAGCCATACAAGCTCTTTCTCAGTTTGCAGACTAGATTCTCTTGTCCCTGAACAATGAACCCTTTTGGCTGAATCATGTTAAGGTCTTCCTCCAAGTCACCATGAAAGAATGCTGTCTTCACATCTAACTGCTCAAGATGTAAGTTTTCTGCAACCACCATTCCAAGTACAAGTCTAATTGTTGACATCTTCACAACTGGAGAAAATATCTCTATGTAGTCAATGCCCTCCTTCTACTGGAACCCTTTAACAACTAATCTGGCCTTGTAACGTTTGCTACCATCATGCTCATTCTTGATTCTATATACCCACTTGTTGTGCAAAGCCTTCTTTCCTACTAGCAATTCAGTCAGTTCCCATGTTTGATTCCCCAACAGGGAATCCATCTCATCCTTCATGGCTAACTCCTATTTGCTTGAATTCTCATCTTGTAAGGCTTCATCATAACACTCTGGCTAACCACCATCAGTCAACAGGAGATAATTTAAAACAGGTGAATAACGCTGCGGAGGTCTAATGTTCCTGGAAGATCTGCGAACTTCAGTTACAGGTGTACTCAAATCTACTTGTGAATTTACATTCTCCTTATCTTCTTCACCCCCTTTTTGGACAGTACTTTCAGTCAATTCATCTAAGTTGACAAACTCAAATTTCTTTTGATCTATCTCTGTAACATTTGACACTACAATTGACCTGTCCTTATACATAACCTGTTCATTAAATATCACATTTCTACTTCTGATAATTTTTCTGTTTTGTTCATCCCAAAACCTATGCTAAATTTCTCATCACCATAGCCAATGAAAAAACATATTTTTGACTTTGCATCAAGTTTACTACGAGCATTAAAATAAATATGAACATAAGAAACACAACAAAAAACTTTTAAATGTGAAAACTTCACCTCTTTACCGCTCCAAACCTCCTCAGAAAGTCTGAACTCCATGGGAACTGATGGTCCTCGGTTTATCAAGTAAGCTGCAATGCTAATAGCATCAGCCCAAAAAGTTTTTGGTAGTCCAACATGCAACCTTATACTTCTAGCATGCTCATTGAGAGTTCTGTTCATGCGCTCAGCCACACCATTCTGCTGTGGTGTCCCAGGAATGGTCTTCTCCATCTTAATTCCCTGTGCAGCATAATACTCACTGAACCCTCCATCTATGTACTCTCCTCCATTATCTGACCTCAAACATTTTACTTTCAAACCTGTTTCTGTCTCAACCATGGCCTTCCACTTCTTAAAAGTTTCAAATACATCAGATTTATTTTTCAGAAAATAAACCCATACCTTTCTACTAAAGTCATCAATAAAAGTGATGTAGTACCTTGAACCTCCTAGGGATGCAACCGGAGAAGGCCCCCACAAATCAGTGTGTACTAGTTCCAATTTTTCAACCTTCGGTGTCCTACCAGTTTTCAAGAAGCTCACCTTTTTTTGCTTTCCTAAGATGCAACTTTCACACATGTTAAAATTAATGGACTTCAATTCTGGTAGTTTTCCTTTTGACAGCAACATCTTCATCCCTTTCTCACTCATGTGACCAAATCTGCGGTGCCATAGGCGTGTATCAGTACTTGCATCAGCAACTGCAATTGTGTCTCTTGGACATGAGGTCATATACAGAGTATCAGTCTTCTTTCCACGAGCCAATACCCTAGCTCCCTTTGTAACCTTCCAAGTACCACCAACAAACAGTATTGCATGTCCTTCATCATCAAGTTGTCCAACAGAAATCAGATTCCTCCTCAGGTCAAGAATATGTCGAACCTTCTCCAGTAACCAAACAGACCCATTAGGCAACGATATCCGGACGTCTCCCAGACCCACAACATCCAAGGCTGAACCATCAACCAAATACACCTTACCAAAATCACCTGAAATATAATTCTGTATGATTTCTCGGTGTGGAGTGGTATGAAACGAAGCTCTTGAATCCAAAACCCAATCATCAAGTGAACTGTTTACTGCAAGAAGTAATGCATCCTGTACCTCTTCTGTTACAGCATTGGCAGAATCATCTTCATTCTTCTTCTTAGGGCTTTTGCATTGCCTTTTAAAGTGACATGTTTTCCCACAATTCCAGCATTGTACTTGTTGGCCTGATCTAGATTTGCTTTAGTTCCGATTAGAATTTTTGGAATTTGATCTACCCTAATTTGAATTTCTGTCATTACCTTTGCCTCTTGTCTCAAGGTTTAGGGCAGAACCAGATCCTGAGGTTTCACTTGCATCTCTTCGGCGAATCTCCTCAACTAGAATTAAATCTCGTATATCATTGTACTTGAGCTTTTCCTTTCCCGTAGAATTGCTTACTGCCATCCTCATTGCCTCCCAACTATTTGGCAAAGAAGCCAAGACGATTAGAGTATGAATCTCATCATCAAAATCAATTTCTACAGACGACAATTGATTTGTGATTGTATTAAATTCATTCAGATGTTGTGCTACTGATGCATTCTCTGCCATCTTCAAATTGAATAATTTCTTCATCAGATGCACCTTATTGTTTGCGGACGACTTTTCATACATACCGGACAAAGCCTTCATCAAATCTGCTGTGGTCTTCTCCTTTACAACATTATGTGCAACAGACCTAGATAGAGTTAACCTAATAACTCCTAGAACCTGTCTGTCAAGAAGCGCACATTCCTCAGCCTTCATACTCTCAGGTTTTGTCCCCAAAAGAGGCAGATGCAATTTCCTCCCATAGAGATAATCTTCAATCAGCATCCTCTAATACGCAAAGTCTGTGCCATCAAACTTTTCTATTCCAGACGCCTTTCCTGCTTCCTCTGCCATTGCTCCCACTCAAACCTAACCCTAAGCTCTGATACGGGAATTAAACCGAATTCCCAACCCGTGAGAAACAAAAAATTAGAGAAAACACACGCCAAAGAAAAACAATCACACACACAAGACAGTATTTATGTGGTTCGACAATTTGCCTACATCCACGGAGTTGCAAGGATATCACTATTATCAGGGAAGAATACAGAGTACAACATAGCGGCTACAATATTCTCTATATATATATAACACGACAACCCCACCACACTAAAAAAAAACCCTAATTACAAAAGGTGGTTCCACAATGGGCTAAACGGGCCCAACAGGTCTCAATAAATCTCCCATTAAAAAGCCATGCAATATTATTCGGGTCGGATCGTCAAACCGGATCAAACAAAACTAGGCTCCACAAAGCCCAACATACCTAACATATAAATATATGTTGACAACAAATCAACAATTGGATTGTAAAAAAATCTAGTTTTCCATGATCGAAGCAAACACTTCAATAAAAGATATTCATTTATTAGAAAGTCCATTATGAAAAATACGTGCGATTAAAATTTGTAATGACCTCAGTATCATACTGTTATGTTTTTACAAATTCTCTCATGTTTGAAGATTTTAGAAGGTTAAGGGTGCTAGTTAGAATTACAAATCAAGTTTAATTATATTGGAAAGTAAATTTGATTTTAATTAGGAAGTTTTTAAAAACTAGGATTTGATTTAGTTTTTAAAAGTAAATTAGAAATTTTTTATTTGAGTGATTGATTTCATTATATTTATTTAAGTACTTGGTCCTATAATGTTTGTATATTTTTGTTATTAGGAGTTCATATTTTGTTACATATAAATATCTATAAATAAGACGTTATATGATAGTTGAATAAAAGTTGTGGAAGACATTAAAGTTTTTCTTAATTTTTCTCGACTACTTATCTCTTTATGTAACTGTTTGCATATTTTTACAACCGTGTTACTCTAATAGAATGAACAAATCACATGCCGAAAAATGTAATGAATTTGTTGCTCTCATTTCCTATTTCAACATCTTGAACTTCATGAAAGGCTGGTAGAGGGAACATTGAGAAACATCTTGAAATCTTGGTGGGAAAGATAAAGAGATCAATTCAGTTGTCTTGAAGTTATTCTTCTTACTATGTTGTAGCTGAAGTACTCTCAATTTTAGCCCTTCTAGTTCATATTCTTTCATTTTGAGCAATTCTAATTTTTGTCCAAGTTTTTCTCAATTTTGTTGTCATTTTCCACTAGCATCTTTGAATTCCAGTAATTAAGATCATTACATAGTTTTCAATTTTTGCTCCCTTCAGTCATTTTCTAGGCTGCTTTCTGTAGTACAATGGTTCTTTCTCATAAAGGTCATATCTTTCTTTGCTTTCATATCTGGTTGCGAAACGTTGTGTCCTTTTCATTGAGGCAGTCAGAATCATAATGAAAGAAAGTTCTCCACTTCACACAATTGCCTGATTAATCCACTTAGTAGGGCTTTCATACCTACCATATATACATTCACACACATGCATCTGCCCTAGCTTCCATAATAATGTTACTAATAAAACTCATAGTTTTAGGTCGTAATAATCTAGCATGCCCGTGAATAGGGATCAAAGAATTTTGTTTTTTATCGATGTAAGGAAGTAGTTAGATTTTGTTTGAGCAAAGAAATGACTTGATCAGTCATTTCTAACCAAATAAGACCCTACCACCAGTGACTTGATTCATGGTTCGATCGTCTACCACCCTCCACTGCCCTTTCTTTCACACTCTCCCAATCCATACTGTCTGGATAAGGTTACCTTCTGTCATATCACATGGGACACCAACTATCCAATTGATCCTTCTCAAAGATCAACAGAAGAATAAGTCCTCACAAAAATGATTCCTTACCACTTCGATCAGTCACCACCAAATTGACAAAAAAATAAAGTTTTTCCATAGATTCTAAACAATCCCAAATTCGTAATAGTTATATCCCAAAAGACCAGTTATGCAGGAACGCATATATCATAGAAACATCTGATCAAACACCTAAATATACTTATTAACTAAGTACTGATCATAGCTTTTCCTATTTATTTGTCTGATGACTCATGGACACACTACGGCCATGGTCCCCTTGAA
Source organism: Vitis riparia (assembly GCF_004353265.1). Lineage (NCBI taxonomy): Eukaryota > Viridiplantae > Streptophyta > Magnoliopsida > Vitales > Vitaceae > Vitis > Vitis riparia. The sequence continues at coordinate 20,761,359 of NC_048431.1, read as the reverse complement.
CTTTTGGTGGTCCCTTGCCCTCAAAATTGATTTATTTACTTGAATTAGTCTCTTAGTTAATTTAATATTTGTATTCATTAAAGTTGGTATTGTTTGGCCTTTGCATATAAGTCAGTGAACCACATGGTCTAGTTGGTGGGTGGCTTTAAGATGGCTCTCTCCATCAATCTACATCTACTTCCACTAAGGAGCTTTTTTTTTCTTTTTTTTTTCTCCCTTCCCACTTTTGGTGTCATTGGCCTCACCAAGAACACCCTTGGACACTCTCAGACGCAGGCACTCTAGGCCATATGATCCATGTTTAGCTTGTTTTACTTTTGTGATTAACTCATAAATTAAATAAGGTAGTACCCACCTCAGTAACTTTGGACATTTTTCTTCAGTAAGATGGAGACAGTCACTTATTTATAATTTAGGAAGGATTCGGTTGGGGACCAATAATGTCTGATAGGTTAGGCGACTATATCTTAAAACTTTGATATCGTTGTAAGTACTTTCTAGACAATCATCAAATGCAAAAAGTTCTATTCTTTATAACATTAAAAATGTTGATTTGTTTGGTTGCCTAGAAAATATGTGGATCAATGGTGGCCACCTGTATGAGAATGAAACAAAATGGTGAATCCCACAAAAGTAATTGGCTGGTTTTCATGGTCCGTTTTGCGCATGGTGGGTGGGGAGCAAACCCTAATTGACCCTAGCCAGTACCATCAAAGGTAGATAGTGAACCTGCTTTAGCCACAAAGCATTGAAGCCACATGGTGTTGGTGTCCCATTTTCTGCTATCTTTGAAAGCACATTCATTTGAAGCCACACAAAATACCATAATTTTTTGTCTTCTTATTCTCGGTTCTCATTAGGAAAAGAGCACGAGTAGGAGGGACAACGACAGACAAACTTGTGGAAACTATGGAATTTAAACACAAAGTCAAAACACATCAAAATATAGATTTAAAGCTTGTGTTTGCAGCCTTGTAATTTATCCGTCATTGTATTGTCAAAATTATCAATTCTCATGCTACTTAGATGGGTTTTATCTTATGATTCCTTCAAAACATTTTCAAGGATTTACCAAAATCTCTTGTTTATAAGGTTGAAGATTTGCATATAAACAATTGCTGATTTTACTTTTTGTATAAGCTCTATTTGTTTTAATAGAAGTACACATATATTGAGTTTGAGATGGTCACCCTTTTTTATCAAATTGATGAGATGAACGGTACTTCAATTATGCCACTTTTGATACTTCACATAAAAGAAACATATATATTTGTAACGATTCGTATCCAACTATTTAGATATTGTCCACTTTAAATCCAAAAAGGTTTTCATAGTTTTAAAAGGTGTTTACATTATTAAAACAATTCAACACTTATATAATGTCAAAAACTTTCTCCTTTATAATCGGTATATTACAATATTTGTATACCTAGCTCATGAAATAAAATAGAAGGCTAATAAAATATATCAAGTAATTCAAATTCAATTTTTTTTTTCAAAGTGAAAAGAAATGAAAAGAAAAATTTTACCGGTTGAATAAAAAAGTTAAGGTTGTAATTGATTGTTGGTTGAAAAATAGTAATCAAACATCAAATTTTCCCATCTCTTCCTCCTTACATTTTGAACACAAAATTGAAAGTGGGTTAGTGCAAATACCATATGAGGATAAAATTCATAGTACAAACATTAAAGATTCATGTTGTTCTCTAAAGTCATGATAATCTTTTTTATCAATATATTCTACCAAACGCAGCCCAGGTGACTCGTGCCTTGGTGGAAAGGAAAACAAAGTTAGCTTACTCCATCTACAATGAAAAGTCACTCCAAATAAAATAACAATATATAAAAGCTTAGGTCTAATACAATTAGAGAATTAATCCCTTTGGTATAATCATATCATTAACTAATGCATTAGATTACATTAAATTATCATTATAACATCGAACCGTAAATTAAGTTAAAAGTCGACGCATGGAAAAAAATTATTCTCCCATCAAGGCTGTCCAACGTACGATTCCATCAATATTGGAGGAGTCTGCACGATCTAATGACATTAAACAAATTTAGACCCTTAATCTCGATTTAAAACAAAATTACACATTATAATAACAAATTCTTCAAAGTTAGGTGTGCCCTTCAATAATATATACATAAATATAAATTTAGAAGTCCATTAACATAGTGGGGAACTATAAATTGTCGTTTTTAAACATGCATTTAACTTTTGATGAGAGAAAGCTCCTCTAATTGGGACGGCTGGTTGACATGTGGCAAAAAAAATCCACGAGTGGCTTGCTTTTTGTAGAAAAGTGATTGGATGAGACAGACGCTTAGATCGTGCAATTGCACGCCACCTTTTTGGTGGATTAAAAAATATATATTGGATTTAAAAAATTAGTAATAAATGAAGGAGAAAAAGAATTAAGAATTGATTAGTGGCCTCTGCTTGCTTACATATTACCAGGAAGCTTTTGTAAAATGTAAAATAATACATGTTGACTTTGTTTTTATTGAGGAGAAATCATACACGGATGTGCAAGTCTTTTCATTTGACACTTTGTTATGAGTCCAAATCCACTCAAACATGTGGTCCCTTTGACGGCGACTATATAAATTTCAAACATTTAAAGAGAATAAAATAAATCATTGTGACTACCAGCTTTTGATTTCATGATATTGTGGCCATGTACAACATTCTACTTTGGTTTGCCTTAGAGAACTAAAATAGAATCTTAAAATTATTCCTCAGGACTCTTTTTTTTTCAAAATGTTCTAAATAAGTTCTTATTCTAATGTTTTTGTTTTAAAAATTTGAATGTGTCTTACATTTGAGGAAAGAAGAATTAGGAATGATACCGGGGTAGATTTGGGATGGGTGACCGTGATCCCATCTTAACTGATACCGTTTATATACCAAATCTACCCTGGTATATCCATTCCCATGCAAAAAAATAAATTTTAACAAGATGGGATAGGGAGTGGGAGGTGGCATGGGTTTAACCTTTCTATTTTATTTTTCTCATTTTTTTTATTTATAAAATTTTAAATTATATTATAAATAAATAAAAATTTTAAACTAATAAATATTTATAGTTTATTTTTATAAAAATTAATATTTTATATATGTCAAAATTTTGAAAAGTGAAAAAAAATTAATTGAAATAATTTTTTATTTAATATTATAAATAACTAGGGTGGATGGAATAAAATCAAAGTCGAATCTGTCTCAAACTTGTTGTCGGTATTAAAAAATTTGAACTTTTTTTTCAAACTAGTTTACTCTTTTCCCAAACTCATCCCATTGTTAAGAGGAATAAATAACCTTGATCCAAAATGACAAAAAGATTTATTTTTCATTTTTGAATCTTAAAATTGTTCAGAATTTTTCTTTTTATAAAGGATAAATACTTTTATTGTAAATGCATATATTTTAAAAACTAGGTTATTATGCAAAAGGTAGCATATGACCTTATACATATAAATTGATTTGAAATTTGGACCACTCTTAATTGTAGCACACAACTTAATAATAAATGCTAGTTATTTGTTAAATATTAATTCCAATTATAATTAGATTGAATTTAAGAGTGTTTCTATTTAAAATATTCTTAATTGATTTTTTAAACAATAATTTTAAAAGAATACTTGTCAATTTTTTTTTGGAAACATTATAATTGATTTTTTTAATAAATTTAAAATATTTTAAAATTTTATCAAATATCTAATTTTTTATTATCCAAAAATGCTTTTTATATTTTTAAAAATACTTTAAAATTAGGTCTTAATCTATACGTATAAAATAAGCCTTATCTTCAATACCAACTTAAATTCTTTTAATTTTTTTTGTTGAAATAACTTTATACTGACATGACACATTTTTAGGTAGTTCAGATACAACTATACTTTTTTTAAAAAAAAATGTATTTTTCATCTTAGATATAGAACTTGAAAAGAAAAAAAAAAGAACATTGAAAATGATGGAAAAGATGCTTTACATTTAATTAAAATAGTGTCACCTCAATCCCTAACCATATCGCTTGTAGAAATTATTTCTTTCAATTATTGCTATCCCTAAAGACGATACGTATTTGAGACGATTTATATTTGCATTAATCTATAGGAAAGAAAAACCCTCCAATCAAACCGATTCAAGCATAATGGTATCCAAGAAAGCTATATCTTCTCCTTTTTCTTACTTTTATTTATTCTTTCAATATTTTTTTTCTCCATGCAAGACAAAATGGAATGTTTGTTCATTGACCTATTTTGATTAACGTCTATGGTTTGTGTGCTAGCCATTGATTGACGGCTTTGGAGGCACATGACAAAAGGGCCTAAGTATATATCCTCTCTTTGACTTCTAGGGTTTTCTCATTTTTTTTTTCCTTGTAATATTTTAAATCTAAGGTTATGTTTGGATGATAAAATATGAGGGAAAAAATAGAAAAAAAAAATAGAAGAAAAAAAAAAAAAATTTAAAATCAGTAAATTATTTTATACACTATTTTAAACCCATTTCATTTATTGTTTCTCTTTTATATAAAGATTTAAAAATTTAAAAATATATAAATTCCTATCTAATTTTAATTATATTTTATTTTATTTTCTATTTTTCATATTGAAATCAAATATAAAAAAAATCATTTTCTTTTTTCCTTCTTTAGTATTTTCGGAGATCAAACATAACCTAACAAATTCACTACTTAAAATTGTAAATAAATGTTATTTAATATTTCATTAATAGCCTATTGCACCTAACCCAAAGTATAATAATTGATCAAATGGTAAAAAAAATTTATTATTTTATTTTCTAATTTTTGGTTTAAGCAAAAAATATGTATTAAAGAGTATGATATGTATATTGAGTTTAATTCTAAGCTTTTAGGAAAATTAACGGTTTTAAGACACATACCAAAGTTTGATTTGGCAAAAGGTCATGAGTTCGAGCGGAGATGAGGTTGCTTTAAGCTTTTTGTGAGGGTTTTTTTGAGATAAATTATAAAATACCTTAAAGATGGTATTTGATCCTATAAAAATGGTTTTTTGATGGAAAGTGAAAGAAATTAGGCTTGAAAAGCACACCAAAGCTAGGGGCGTCACCAAAGGCTAAGCCCGGTCGCTATCATAAAGGGAATACAAAGCCAATAAGTGTGAAAATGTGATGACTATTTTTGAAGGGGAATGGATCATATTGCGTCCCTTATTGCTTTTAATGTACTGTCATCCTCCTTGGATTGCAGAAGCTAATGGGTTTGATAAATCCATTTTGACTAGTACTGGTTATAAAGCAATACGCAAAGCTGTTCAATTTGCTTTCCTTTTGACTTTCCATTATTTGGTTTTTATATTTTGTTTACATTTAATGATTCATATGAAGAAATTTTTTGGCTCTTGGGCACTCAACTTGCAACAAAGCAACTTTTTCTAAGTCTCTTCTTCCATTCAATGAAATGGGCTTTGATTATCTTGCATATGCCTTTTTTTGACTGAGGTGTTTGGATTGTCCAAGTAATTAAAATACATGTTAGTAAAAGTGATCATTGTTTGGTTTTCATCTTGAAAATATTGAGAAAAATGTGTCATAATATGATGGTAAAATGAGAGATGAGTGTATGCACCAATTAAATGAAAAACTCCGGTGACTCGTGTAAATTTTAATCATATCAAAGATCAACTATTTTATCATTAAGTGCACTAATACGAGAGGATACGTTGAGAAGTGTCTCGAATTCCTAATTAAAATATTTCATAAGTTACGTATTATTGTAATATTAGATTTCATTATAGAATAAAGAAAGTTGTTACAAATATGCTTGTAATAATAATATAAAACTGTTCTTGTAAAGATTATACGAGGTAAATAAAGATGTGAGGAAGAATGAGACACTTGCAAGAAAGCTTGTAGTTCAGGGTGTGAATATAGGGAGTGAGTAAACATGAGATGTTTTAATAATCCAATAATTGTATTTAATTATTTTCTTTATAATATTCTTTATGTTATAATGAAAAAATTCTTTCTCATATGTGGATGTAGACATAATTAGTCAAACCACATTAAAACTTTGTGTACCTTTGCATGGATTGTTTTATTTTTGTATTTTGAATTAATATTATTTTCATTAAAACTAGCTTCCACGGGTACAACAAATAAAATGGAAAATAAAAAGAATTAATAAAGAGAAGAATCAAAATGAATTTGAAAAGATTTTTGAAAACATCTTTTAAAAAACAATTTTAAGAATAATTTATCAAAACAATTTTTACCTTTTTTAAGGATAAAATCCTATTTGAAAACTCAAATATGAAAAATAGTTTTTCTTTTCTTTTCTTTTTATTCTCATTTTATATTTTCAATTTTTAATCAAAACATTGTATTAATAAAAATATAAAAAATTTGAGAAATTTACTTTTTTGTGTTAGAAATTTGTTTTCAAATAGAGTGGAAGTTTTTGTGAGAGTTATTTTTTTTACTATTATAATAATAATTTATTATTATAATAATAATAAATGAAAAACAAAATGAATTATTTTGTTTCATTTTCTATTTTCCATTACCAAATACACAAAAATAATATGAATCCCAACTTTGAATTGAAGTAAATTTTAATATTAGTTTATAGGTAACCTCCCTCTCTAATTAATTTTGATATTAGTATGATTGTAAATACATGTCATATTAAGTTATATTGAAAAAAATTTTAAATATATAAATAGTGAAAAAAAAAATTAAAAGACATTTAAAAAGGAAGATATATATGTAATTATTTTTAGATCATGATATTAATACAAAAAAAACTAAGTATACACGAATGAAAATGATTTGATTTGTAGATGATAGGTGAAGTAGCCCATGGACCAAAGCCCAGGCCTAAAATGCTCTGGTCACAGAGGGCAGACCCCTGGACCAAGCATTGGACTTCTGGAGGTATTTTGATTGAGTGAAGCTACAATAACACAGTGATAATTCATCCAAAGGAAGAAGAAAAAATAAATAAATTATTCCTTGTACTCTTAAAATTGTGTAGGCACGAAAGCATTTCTACTTGAGATTAAATCAAAATTTTATGATCAACAACACAAAAATATTTTTATACAAAATTTGAAAATGTTAAACATTTATTTGACAATTGTTTTCGAGAGCAGTTTTCTATTTTGTAAAACAAATAAATAAGAAAATATGTTTGATAATTAGACAACTATTCTTCATTTTTTGTTCTTAAAAATAGAAAATGAAGTGTTTAAAAAAAATATTTTTTAATTATTTTTATTTGTTTTTTTATAGTTATTTTAAAAAATAATAATTCAACTATACAAAATAATTAAAAATAAAATATTAAACATAAAAGTTATTTTTAAAAATATTAAAAACATATTAAAAATATTTCAGATTTTTAAATAATTTTTTTTATAAAATATTAAAAAATGATATTAAAAAATTGGTTTTTAGAAATGTTTTGAAAAACAACTACCAAATAAGGTGTAAGATATCGATTCAATGTCTATCAAACTTATGATCTTTTTCACTCAAATGTGTATGGTAAAATATCAATTATTAAATAATAATACAAATATATAGGATAAATGTGTAAATAAGTAAGACTAAATATCAAATAAAGGAGATGAAGATACAAATGAATGAGAAACAAATGGGATATCATAAGTACGTATTCCATGCTGTCACAGCCCTTTCCAGTACTTGTAAGTTGTTTCACTATGACGTGACTCATTCTAGAAGCCCAAATGGGCCACATGGACGGGCCTAGAGGTCGTACCAACTTGGTACCAGTGGTTGAGGGAAGCGGTGAGTGCTCAAGAGAAAGTTCAATTACCAAGAGAAATGGGGGACAGGTCACTCCAATAAGAAAACATCAAGCACTTCAACAATGGTTTTATGGGGATAACCAGCTGGATAGCCCAGCCCAGTACAAGACCCTTGAGACGGTACTTCCCATTTAGCAAAGAAGCCATGTTTTCATTTATTTCATTTTACATGCTCCATTAGATATTAATAATAAAGTAATTTTAAAAAGAAAATAGTTAATATTGGCCTATATATACACACAATTTTTTGGAATAGAAAATACATGAATTATCACTAAGAGTGTGCATTCATGTATACATAACATCATAAATTCTTTGGCTATATTTGATGTCGGAAAATATAAAGAAAAGAAAATAGAAAGAAAAAATATAAGATAAAAACAATGAAAAAAAATTTAAAGTTAATAAATTATTTTTATATTCTACTTTAAACTCATTTAATTTTTTTCAACACTTTGATATAAAGATTAAATAATTTAAAATATATAGTTAACTTTATAATTAATCTTAATTATATTTTATTTTCTTTGGTATTTTTATAGGATAATCAAACATGAGAAAATTATTTTTCTTAATATTTTTTTCTTTAATACTTTTCAGGAACTAAACATAACATTAGTATCTTAGGTAAGCTTAAAACAAATTGAGATTACTATCCTTTAGTGTATTCAAACTTCTTAATATTATTGAATTAACATAGCTTTACACCTATCAATGTGGTTTGTTAACATTTTGGGAAATAAGAGGCATTGATATTTTTTTCTCAAACATGCAAAAAGTAATTTTTATTTAATTAAAGTTTTAAGCATATCAATATAATCCTTATTTTCATTAACATCTTATTCAAAATATAAAATCACTAGCACAAAAAAAAAAAAAAAAAAAAAAATTGTCTTCCTTTTTCTATCTCAAAAAATAGAAAAGTGATTAGACATAAGCTTACAATATATATTAGATGATATTTCTTAGTGAAAGCTAGTGATCTAAATCTCATTTGGTATTATTGTTAAGAGAACGATTTTGGAGCTGTCAATGATAAAGAAGTCAAGATGATATCAAAGGAAGTTGTTGGTGGGCTATGAATAATTCCTATAATTGCTTAATTTGTATTATGTTACCATGTAACAAGGAGGCCTCTCATGTATATATTCCAAGATGTTATACTCAATTATTTTTTAATAAAAAAATCTACAACCCATTCCATCAAAATACAAAAGGTTTATATGCTATCAGGGCCTTCAAACTTGCAAGTTTCTGCAAACATGCTTTCATCCTTTATCCCACAAACAGAACCCAAATTAAACATTCAATCCTTTCACCGATGCTCTAGCTTGATTTATATCAAACTAAACCCTTCCAACTTGCTATTATGGTGCAAACAGATCGCTGCTTTAGTTCTTAGTCTTGGTGTTCTCCATCATCTGTCAAATGGAGAAAAAACCATTGAAGAAATTAAGGATGACAAGGAGAAAAAAAGTCTAAACTAGAACTATCAATGATGATGGAATTTTAACTTCATGGTTTCTTGGACTATCCTAGAGGAGTAGTTATAATAAAGAAGGAAAGGAATTTGAAAAATATGTTAATAATCATTGAAAAAGGGTTTGGGTCTCTCTCGAGGAATACTTGAGAGACTTTAAATCAACATGTAACAACCTTGCTTCCATTAAAAGTCTAGTTTTAGACTAAGACAAAGTCTTTTAATTCATGACTCATGCTCTAGAGCCAAGGTGATTACTACTCAAAAAGTGCTATTTCATAGCCTGTGATTAACTCTTTTAAACACTTTTGAGTAGTAGTTATCACCTTTTAACCCAATTAACATGTTAAGGACCCTTACAATCAATTCTAATCAAATTGTGTTAAGTTTTGGTGTTTTGATAGCTTTTTGATCACCAAAGCAAATCCGTGATTGAGGAGAGTTCTTTGGAATCCATGGCAAAGCAATGGAAAGCTCAGAAACATGAAGAACCAAAGCTTTGAAGTCCTTTGCCATAAGCAAATCCGGAATGCAAGGAGTAAAAGATGTTCGGATAGGATGGCGGCGGAACAATGATCCGAAAAACACATCCGGATAGGATATGCTATCGTCAGGGTGTGAGGTTCACGAGTGTCGTGTGCTTCTCCCTAAGGGAGTCCGGATAGGGGAGCGCGCCACATGTCCTCTTGGGGAATCCAGATGGAGTTGATCCGGATAGCCTTGCGCGCACCGTGTCATCCAGGAGAGGGGTCCCTACACCTTGTGCACGCAGACGGTCCCCCTTACGACATAGCTCATTCCACCCAGAGGAATCCGGATGGAGTTGATCCGGATAGCCTGGCGGTGCGGAATATCTCACATCCGGATGGGAGAGGAGGACGTTTCAACTTTTCCGGATAGACATATCCGGATCCTCTGATAGCGCTTGCCCGGATAGTTTTCTCTCAGTATACAGTGCCGCGGTGTTCTCTTGAAGCTTCCTGATATTTCCGACCGACATCTTGAGATATTTTCGACCGACATCTTGAGATATTTTGTTTTAGATATTTTATGTCTAAATCCCCAAACTCTCCTTGTAATCCACCTATCATAGGATTCCTTAGTCCTTAAGTAAGAACAAAGGGGTGAATAAACCTCTTATATATAGATCTCGGGAGCTTGTTCTCAGAGACGCATCCTTTGTACAGTTTTGGAAGGAAGTAAAATACAGAGCACTTGCTCTGCTTTTCATAAATATTTTTGTTTTCTCATTCTTTTTATTTCTAGCCAATCAAACTCTGAGGATTTTTCCTCAGAGGATGAGAGGCTAGGCTCTTTGTCTCTTGGAGTAAAGAAAGCCGGGTAAGTTTCTTCATGCATAAATTGGAAGTTTTGTTGTTTTAGTTTTTAATGAAGAGAAAGTGTGACCCGTTAATGGTTTTTATCTTTTTAGTTAACTTAAAACGCCTTTAAATCACCTGGGCCAACACTTGGTAAGGCAAGTGATCTCCATCCATTGAGATGCACTTGTTTATCTCTTGCGAGCCTTTGGGAGGTGGTTTAGAGGTAGGATTTTCTAGAATAGCCAACACTTGGTAAGCTTTTGGACTTCAAGGAGACATCCATTAGTTATCTCTTGCGAGCTTGTGAAGGGAAATCCAAGGTTAAAGATCACCTTGAATGACAAATGCTGGGTGAGAGGCATGAGTCATTGCAAGTTGCATCAGTGAGGGGGATTTAGTGTTTGAACCCATTAATGGGAAGCATCTGTATACCATAGACACCCAAAACAAGGTCATATGCAATGAACACATGAATTATGCCAGGATTCAAAACAAAGAAGAGGGTTAGAAAATACAGAAGATATCCGACAAAGAAATTTAAAGAGAAGGAACCAAAAACTTGTTAGTTCATAATAAGCTTAAAACCGACCATGTAGGCAGTATAAAATAAAAAACATAAAACCGACCATGTACACGGTACAAAATAAAAAACATAAAATTAAAATCAAAGCATAATTAAAAACCATCCATATAGGAGGTAATCAAAACATAGTTATATTATACATAAGGAGAAACATCTTACAATGGACAAGGGTAGGAAAGCTTGAAGAAAGCTTGAAGACTTGAAGGGATTACATGATGAGAGAGAAAGAAGAGAGAAGGGAGAGCATAGGCTTGGAAGAGAAATTTAAGTGTTCTTACAAATGAGGCCCGATCCTCCTTAAATAGGCAAAAAAGGAATCTTGAATAGTAAAATGAACAGTAAACCCGTGCTTGAATAGTGCTTGAATAGTGAACAGTAACAGTGAATAGTAGAACTTCTGATTTTTTACCCGGAATCTTGCTTTCGGCTGAAATGACTTCTGACAGGCATCTTTAAACTGTGTAAACACATGCTTGCTGCTTTTGGTGCAGAAACTGCAAAGCTTGAAATATTCTTGATGGAAGACATAAGGCTGATGATTACTTAGATCTTCTTATTGGAGGAAGGATTCTTTCACAGTCATCACCATTGTCTGGAAGGTAGCTTGTTGAATCATCAGACTCTGCATAAGAATTTTCTTGGGAAAAGCTTGAGCTTCCTTCTTCAAGGATTTTCTGGAAATCTTGAGGGGTCTTAGCTGCTGCGAGCATGGCTTGTAGTTGTTGCTTTTTGAGGAGAAACTGAGACATATCATCACTGGCTGAGACTTGTTTGGGGTTCTTGAGGAAATACTGCTTGACTGCCTCAATGAATGCATCATTTTTCAAAGCATCCCACCATTTAGTTTTAAAAGTCCTTCCCAGGGATGGAAAGGCTGCTGATTCGTCTGCAATGATAATATAGTCCCACTAGACTATCCAAGCAAGGCCAAAATTGCTGAAAAAGAATAGTAAAGGGGGAAAAGCTGAAAGTTCTCTAGGGATATCAAAAGAACTTCTGAATAGTTTAAAGCCATCCAGGATGGGCTTAGGAAGAATCTTAATAGTCGGACCATAATAAGTCCACCAACTGTAGAACCAAAATGGGAAAGAGAAAAGCTGATTCTTGGATGGAAAATAGAACATCCATGAATGATGGAAGTCCCTATTCTGGATCAGAAAAGCATTAAACCATGCTCTCTGATAATCCCAATAATTAAAAAACCTTGGCTTAGATGGTTCAGAAAATTCCCTAGAAAGATTGGGATTTCCACCCCATTGCTTGACAGTAAGAATCTTATAGATATGGCAGGTGGAGAATGCCAAACCCATATTGCTGAATTTATCAGCATGATGCTTAATTTTAACAGAACCAGTTTCTGTAAGGATTGCTTCATAAAACTCTCTTGTTTTTAAAATATCACCAGAGGGATAATGAAAATTTTCTTGAAAAGCTTTTGCAGCAATCTCTCTGGGGTTTTCAGAAAAAAATTCTCTTTCAATAACCAAAAGAGATTGATTTAAATAATTTTGCCAATATCTTGATTTTGTTGAAAGAGGTGTGGGGTTGTCAGCCACCACAATTTGCTTGTTTGAAAAAGAGGAGTTTGATGCTAATTCCTTTTGAGAGGGATTAGCCTTAATGACTTGCTTGAAGGTCTGAGACCCTGAAATGGCTGGGTACTGGGTGGCCTTGACTGGATTAGCTGGATCAGAATGATCATAGTACAAGGTCATCATCTTGTTAGGCACAGGGTTAGAAGAATGAAGCCTTGCTTCTTCTTCTTCAACTTGTTGGCTCCATAGCATTTTATGGGGAGAAGGAGCTTGACTGGATTGGGTTTTCTGGTTAGGAGCTTGGGTATTCTTTTTAGGGGCCATGGTCTCATGAACCCTGCAAATTCCACGAGTTGAGTGATTAGGAATGGAACTTTTTCCTTTAATAAAATTAGGGTTTAAAATAATCCAATCAGTTGAATTATACTTAAAAGCTATATACTTAATTGTTTTCTCATATGTGAAAACAACTTTTAAAATTCCTTGATTCAAAATATCAGTTTGAAATCTTGAAATGCATAAAGGAATGCTTAAAATATCATTTATAATGAGATTATGAATGAACTGGGTACCTAAAATCTTAGGTGGATCTATTTTAACCAGATTAATATCTTGATTACAAAGAGTGACAGGATTAGCAAATTCAAAAAGAATTTCCTTATCAAAAAGCTTTGTTCTTATACCTTGGTTATCTACCCACAAGGGATAAATAGAGCTTAAGAAGGGTATTCCTAGAAGGGCTTTTTCCTTAAGATCCTTAACAAGGAGAAAACTTTGCTTAATACAGATGTCATGGTTACGGATATGAACATCTGTTAATTTATACTTAATGGCAAGTCTTTTGCCATTGGCTCCAAATAGAGACTGACTAGTCTCTTCGCATAAAGGGATAGGTACAAGACCTTCTTGAAGGCAATTCTCAGCTGCTCCTGAATCAATCAAAGCAATAATATCAAAGACAAATTTATCTTTGACTACTATAGTAAGGGAGATTTCCCACCTTTGGAAGATAACCTTACTCACAGTATTCAAAAAATTATCTGTCTCATTATCATTAACATGAGAAGATTCTGGAATATCCATGAGGTTTCCTTGGTTGGCAATTCTATTGATTTGATCTTGGAGATCAGAGAGACCTAGACTTATGAATTGTCTTAACTCCTTAATCTCCTTTTTATGCTGCTTAACTTCTTCATGAAGTTCCTTAATGCTGACTTCCTTGGGAGACTGTTGGTCAAACCTGTTTAAGATATCATTAAGGTTATAAGGATTAACAGTCTTCTTGGCTTCTACCTTAACAACAGATTTTTTAAAAACTTCATAAAGATTTTGCTTAGTTTTTTCATCTTCAACTTTTCTTAAAGTATCTAGGATGAATTCCTGATCTTGGCTTATCACATTTATAGTTTTAGGACGACAATTACAATTACCTTTAATACATTCGGCTTGGTCACTAGAGGATTGGCTAGAAACTTCACCACTACTGTCTAGTTTATTAATGTCATCTTCATTATCTGAATCAGTCCTTGATTCAGAATCTGTGGAGTTTAACATTACCTTACAAAGCATATTTTTTAGGTCATCTGAGACGCTTAAGTTATTAATCTTTTGCTTAACTCTACAATCTTTTTTATAATGGCCAACTTTGCCACATTTAAAACAGATAATTGGCTTGACATCTAAAGGAGTTTCTACCTTTTTCTGGGTATCCTTGTTGACCCTTCTTTGGACGTGCCTTGACTGCTTAGTATCATTCATCCTATAGTTGTCATATGTGCCTCTCTTACTGTGGTAAAACTTATCTTTGCTAGGCTTCCTGCTTGGTTTTTGCTTAGAGGGAGGCATAGTTTCCTTTTGGCTGAAACCAAACTGGCTACAGAATGATCCAAATTCATTCTTGTAGATTTTTTGTTCATTCTTCATTTGTTGCTTAAGCTTGAAGTCATTGCACAACTTAATCCCTTCAGCTGTGACAATGCTTATAATCTCACCATAGGTTAGCTTATCATAAGGGATTTGACCATTATACTGTTCCCTTATCTTGATCCTAATTCTCTCAGAGAAAAGCTTGGGCAATCCTGAGATGAATTTTTCTTTCCAAAAAGACTGGTTACAATCTGACCTTAGCATGACTTTGGTTAGGAAGACTTCCTTATACCACCTAAAATCATGAAGCTTAGGACACTTAAGGTTGGTTAAGAGATCTGCAGTTTTATCCTTAATTTTTGCAGGATCTCCAATGAAATGCTTGGATATTGAGTAGATTAGAGTAGCCACTGCATCCTCTATATCTTGGCCATCTTCGTCCTTAACAACTTCACTATTCTCATTAATCCTATAAGCTTTAAGGATACTACTTCTATCATCGAAAGTGAGATAATTATCCCACCAACCCTTAAGCTGACCTGTAAACCCAGCAACAATGGTCTGAGTTACAGCATGATCTGGCAGTCTATTGTTTAACTTATAAGCTGTACTTACCATGGTCATTTCTTGAAGCTTAGTGAGTATGTTATACTCCGTCATACCGTCTATGTTCCATTCATAGATGGTACCACTGGTGTATGAGGCTTGGGTATACTGTTTTCTTTCCTCAAACTGCATGTCAGGAAACGTAGGTCTAGGATAGTAATTCCTAGTCTTAAAGGTTTCTAAATTGTTAATTCCTTTGAATAACTTGATTATGGGGTTCCTCAAACATTTTAATTAGTTCATCAGCTTCTTCTTCTGAACTAATATATCCTTTAACCATATTGATTCTCTTATGAGGCTGGATAGTCAAAGGGGCGACAAGATTATCCTTAATCTTCTGATTAATCCTATCAACAAAGGCTTGGTTGATTTGGGGATTTTCTTGGAATTCCTTAGAAAATTCAAAGGACTTAGTGCTCTTATGCTTACAAGGATAATCTGGATATTCCTCTTGTTTGAAGAGTTCAAACCAAATCGAAAACTTAATATTTTTCTTTTCTTGTCTTAAGTAGGCATAGAATTGTTCTTGGTAAATGGTTTTAATGACCTTAGGGACAGTGCTAAAGAACCAATCATTTCTTTGCTTATTGACTTCAGAATAGAAGTCTTTTCTTAAGAGATCCTTGTTGATCTCAAAGTCCTCATCGCTTAGGCTTATTGTGTTAATCATCTGAGAATAGGTAGGAGACATAACAGGGGACTCATCCTGTTGGGATTCCTGAGTAGACTCATTTTCCTCAGAGTAAAATGGTCTAGCCACGTTGGTGTAACTTCTGACACCTGATAGCTTAATATTCTTAGGATTTCCTGAGCTGGAACCTTCTTCTTCCCTAGTGGTTCTAATTGGGATGGAAGAGCTTGAAGCTCTAGAGGGTTCATAAACAGAAACTCTAGGGCTACTAGAATGTCTGAAAGATTTGGAGAAAACCAGTTCTCCTCCTCCATCAGGATATTGAACAATTTGTTCAATACTTTCAGAACGCTGTACAATGGCTGGAACAGCATTAGCAAAATGCCAATTTTCAGGAAACTCAACATCTTTCCACAAGATCTTCTTGGGAATGATGAAATCTGACTTATCTAGCATATCAGAGTGAAAATAAGTGGTCTCACCTTTAGGACTGGTGCAAAGAGCCCCAGATCCCACGCTTGTGTTCATGCTCTTATAGGCAAACCTGGTTATGATAGAAACAGGGCTGTTTCCTAGTTTGATCTTAAAGCCATGGGTCTTAATATGCAGGACAACTGAATCTAAGATGTCTGCATCTCTTATTCTAACTGTGAAGTTAGGATAGCACTGGAAATAAACTGGGCCATCATTCAGTCCAGCTTGGACTGCGCCTATGATAGAATCTCGATATTCGAGATGCCTATTATCCCTTAAACACATGACAATAGAGGTGTTTAAACCTAATCTTGTCAAAGGCTTAGCTGCTACTTGAATCATACCAAAATGTATGAAATTATAGTCATCTTTCTTCTGCTTATCAATGGATCTGTTATCTAGAAGTCTTATGACTTGGTCGTCTTGTTCTAAGCTGACTGACATTTCAGAGGTCTTGATGGTATAATCTGTGAAGAACTTAAAGGTTCCTTTCTTATAAATTTCTTGATTAGACACCTTGGGTAACTTCCAATCATCTAAATCATTTTGAATCTTAGGATAATTGATCTCTTCACTATTTACAACAGTATCTTGAGAATCACTGGATCTCCTAGACATGGTTCGGAAAATTGAACTCATTTTAGGGTTTTTGAACTAGAGCCTAATAGCAGATTGACAAACCTTATGAGATGTCACCCCAACCCTCTTACAGCCTAACAAACGCCTATCCCCGGCTAACAACGGCTCAACCGGCAGGGCTCGCGCTCCTAGGCACATTGCTACCTATCCTAGGATAGTCCAAGAACACGCAAAACAAGGCCCAACTTCCCTTCCCGATGGCTCTGATACCATAGACACCCAGGACAAGGTCATATGCAATGAACACATGAATTATGCCATGATTCAAAACAAAGAAGATGGTTAGAAAATACAAAAGATATCCAACCAGAAATTTAAAGAGAAGGAACCAAAAACTTGTTAGTTCATAATAAGCTTAAAACCGACCATGTAGGCGGTATAAAATAAAAAACATAAAACCGACCATGTAGGCGGTACAAAATAAAAGACATAAAATTAAAATCAAAGCATAATTAAAAACCATCCATATAGGAGGTAATCAAAATATACTTATATTATACATAAGGAGAAAATCTTACAATGGACAAAGGTAGGAAAGCTTGAAGAAAGCTTGAAAGCTTGAAGGCTTAAAGGGATTACATGATGAGAGAGAAATAAGAGAGAAGGGAGAGCATAGGCTTGGGAGAGAAAATTTTAGTGTTCTTACAAATGAGGACCGAGCCTCCTTAAATAGGCAAAAAAGGAATCTTGAATAGTAAAATGAACAGTAAACCCGTGCTTAAATAGTGCTTGAATAGTGAATAGTGAACAGTAACAATGAACAGTAGAACTTCTGATTTTTGACCCGGAATCTGGCTTTCAGCTGAAATGACTGCTGATCAGGGAGGAATATATTCTGAACGATGATCCATTAGGAGCTGAGTATCTTGAATAGTGGATTTGAACAGTAAAGGATCAATCTTTTTACTGCAAAAAATCTGATATAGGGAATCCGTAGCAATAAGATGCCCCATGTTTTTTGGGTAGGCTTCAAAGTCTCTGCTGATGACTCTGGCTCTCCAATGCTTGATTTGCTTAATAATTGGCTCTGCGCAAATATCGCCTTGTACTAAGGAACTGGACAGAAGAGTAGGTCTTCTATTCTGGTAATAAAGATTAACATAGTGCTGGGCTGGAAGAATGCTGCCTCTAGAAATCCATTCAGGAGCTTTGCTAATAAAAATGGCGTCAGCAAACTTTTTGTTTAGCTTAAAACCTTGGGTTAAACTTAAGTTAATCTTTCTGCCAAAACTGCTAGCTTGACTTGGATCAGAACAGATAAGTTGGTAAACTAAACCATAATCAAGAAGCAATTGAGGAGTTAGGATTAAAACTTCTCCATTGAAAGCAAGGTTAATTGGCTGGTAATACTGCAGATCAATGCAGGCTCTGCTGATAGTGAAATTTCTATTGCAATTGCAAATTTGCTTATTGTCTTGTTGATGAAGAAGTGGTTCAGTACAATTTCTGCAAAGATTTGAGCCATCAAATTCCATTTCCTTGGTTAAATTTAATCTTGGAACACTGAGACCAGGAATGGTTGAGAGATAAATGTGCAGATCCTGCAGATAAGCCGAAATAAAAACTTGTTTTTCTTCTGCACTAGACTTGGCTTTTTCACAAATTAGCTGATAAATATCATCTGGCTTAAGAGTGGACAGGATTTCATTCCTACGGTGAAACATTCTAAAGATAATACACTCCTGCTCATCCTTACTTAATTTCTCATTCACCAGTGGGGTGAATGGTTTTTTCTCACCAATTTCCAGTGGGGAAAAAGGGGCTTGGCTTATACCTTCTTTAGGAAATTGGGCTATTTCTAGCCTTCTTTCAAGGGTCCTGCACCTAGCCTGCAAATCACAAATACACTTATGAACAGATAAGGGGTTAGTATCAAAAGTAGGGAAGTCTAAGGGGATGGGTCCTTCCACCAAAGGTAGAGAACCAGAAATATTTTCTTCTTCTACAACAGGGGAGGAAAGATGCTTAAGAACTGGAGGAAAAGGATCAGAAGTAGATCCTTGAGATCCCGAAGCAAAATCATAATACAAAGGTTTGAATTTTTCTGATAAGACTGAATGAGGTTTCATGTAAGATGATGATTTCTTAAAGGATTGCCTTTTGGGAACCATGATCTTGTGAATCCTGCAAAAATTCACGAGTTAAGAAATCAGGGATTGAGTTATTTTCTCCTTTAATATATTCAATTTGAAAATCAAAATTGCTTAAAATAGCTTGCCATCTAGCAAAAATATGTTTAGAAGCTATATTTTTAACATCCTTTTGTAAGACTGATTTTGCAGATTTGCAATCAACTCTTAATAAAAATTCTTGATTCAAAAGATCATCTTGAAATTTTGAAATGCATAAAACGATGCTTAAAATTTCCTTTTTGATGGTGCTGTAGTTGAGTTGGGCATGGTTCCAAGTTCCAGAAGTGAACCTAACCAACAATTCTTGCTTATTACTTCTTTGCTTGAGAATTCCACCATATCCTATGTCAGAGGCATCGGTCTCGACAATCTTAAAGGCTTTATGATCAGCTAAGGCTAGACATGGTAAGGTCTTGACTCTAGACTTTACAATTTTAACAATCTTGGTATGACTCTCATTCCAAGGGATTGGATTTTTCTTAAGTCTCTGTCTTAAGGGGGCACAAAGCTGGCTTAAATCTTGAATAAAGTCTGAAACATAATTAAGGCTTCCTAAGAAACGTTGCAATTGTTTCTTATCCTTAATCTCATCAGGAAACTTATCAGCAAACTCAATTGATCTTTGGATGGGAGTGAAAGTTCCTTGGTGAATATGATGACCTAGGAATCTTACCTTAGTTTGAAAGAGGTTAATCTTAGTGGCTTACAAGCTTAAACCATTACTCTTAACAGTCTCAACAAACTTATTGAGATGTTTCCAATGCTGTTCAACAGAATCTGAATAGATTAAAACATCATCAATGTAAACAATAATGAAATCAGAAAATTGGTTAAAGATTTCATTCATTATGTTTTGAAACTTAGAAGGTGCATTCTTAAGGCCAAAGGGCATAACATTCTACTCATAATGTCCAAATGGAACCACAAAGGCTGTTTTGTACCTATCTTTTTCCGCAATCTGGATTTGCCAAAATCCTGATTTCATGTCAAACTTAGAGAACACTTTGGACTTCCCTAATCTTTGAAGGAGGTCTTTTTTATTTGGGATAGGATACCTGATCCATCTTAAAACATCATTGAGGGGCTTATAGTTGATGACTAGTCTAGTTGTTCCTCTTTCAAGTTCAGCTTGTTTCTGAACATAAAAGGCTGAACAACTCCAAGGGGATTTAGACTTCCTTATCAACTTCTTGTCTATGAGATCCTGGATCTCTTTTTCACAATAGCTTAACAAATCCTTGTTCATTTGGATTGGTCTTGCTTTAGTGGGAATATTTTTCTCACTAAAATCAGGCTCATAAGGTAATTCTACCTCATGTTGCTTCCTATGCCAAAAAGCATTAGGAATGTTAGAACATACTTCCCTAATAATTTTATTCTTAAAATTTTCTATGGTATCTTGAGTTTTCTTAACCTTCAATTGATCTTCTGTTCTAACCAGAGCAATCTCTTGCTTTAAGAGATTAATATGATTTTGCTTAGCCTTGATCACCTGATCTTTTATGGTGTTTATACTTTTTTCTCCAGGTGGATTGGCAAATTCAAATAGAATGTCCTTATCTAAAAGCTTAGTTTTTATACCTTGATCATCTACCCACATGGGGAAGATGGAGCTTAAGAAAGGGGCTCCAAGGAGAGCTTTCTCCTTGAGATCTTTAACAAGAATGAAGGTTTGCTTAATGCAAATGCCTTGGTTACAAATATGGGCATTCGAAAGCTTGTACTTGATAATAAGCTTTTTACCATTAGCACCAAAAAGGGCTTGCCTGGTTTTCTCATAAAGATGGGTAGGTATAAGACCTTCTTGTAGACAATTCAAAGCTGCTCCTGAATCAATTAAAGCAATAATATCAAGGATAAATTTATTCTTAACTACTATAGTAAGGGAGACTTCCCACCTTTGGAAGATAACTTTACTAATAGTATTTAAGTATGCATTTATCTTATCACTATTGTCTTGTGAAGATTCAAGAATTTCTTCAAAGTCTTCCTTATCAGGACTACTGTGGATAAAACCTGCCCTGTTGATATAATCATGAGGGATAGGGAATTCTAAGCTTGTAGGTTGTCTTAAGTTCTTAATATCCTTCTTATACTGCCCTATTTCTTCTTGAAGATCTTTAATAGTCAGGGTATTAAGGATAATCCTTTTCTCTTGTCTATCACTATGATCCTTAAAAGGGTTTTGGATAGAAGGTTCTTTGGTTAACCTAATTAGTCCATTATCCTTTGCTTTTGGACTAATATTCCTTTTAACCAAAAGGATTCTTCTATAAGGTGTTTCATGGAAAGTTTGAGGTGTATCGAGAATAACAAGATTATCTTTAACCTTTTGGCTTATTCTATCAATGAAAGCTTGATCAATTTGAGGATTTTCCTGGAATTTCTTAGATAATTCAAAAGGCTTAAACAAAGGCTTATTATCATTCTTAACAAAAGGCTTCTTAAGGTGATCCTGGGTTTCAATAATCTCCTCAACTCTATTGACTTGATTTCCAAGGGTTATGAGAAACATATTAGTATAATTGATTTGTTCCATAATCCTTCTAATATCGGATGCACTAGCAGTTCCTTTATCCTCTGGCTTAGTCTTAAAGGGTGAAGCTGTGACTATGGTTCCATTAATATTCTTTTCTATCTTAGCTTCAGGAGGATGAATGGATTCTATAACAGTGTTGTCACTGGTCTTCCATATCTTAGCTTTTGTAGAGGTATTGTTAATGTGCTTACAAGGATAATCTGGATATTCCTCTTGTTTGAAGAGTTCAAACCAAATCCAAAACTTAATATTTTTCTTTTCTTGTCTTAAGTAGGCATAGAATTGTTCTTGGTAAATGGTTCTAATGACCTTAGGGACAGTGCTAAAGAACCAATCATTTCTTTGCTTATTGACTTCAGAATAGAATTCTTTTCTTAAGAGATCCTTGTTGATCTCAAAGTCTTCATCACTTAGGCTTATTGTGTTAATCATCTGGGAATAGGTAGGAGACATAACAGGGGACTCATCCTATTGGGATTCTTGAGTAGACTCATTTTCCTCAGAGTAAAATGGTCTAGCCACGTTGGTGTAACTTCTGACACCTGTTAGCTTAATATTCTTAGGATTTCCTGAGCTGGAACCTTATTCTTTCCTAGTGGTTCTAACTGGGATGGAAGAGCTTGAAGCTCTAGAGGGTTCATAAACAGAAACTCTAGGGCTGCTAGAATGTCTGAAGGATTTGGAGAAAACCAGTTCTCCTCCTCCATCCGGATATTGAACAATTTGTTCAATACTTTCAGAACGCTGTGCAATGGCTGGAACAGCATTAGAAAAATTTCAATTTTCAGGAAACTCAACATCTTTCCACAAGATCTTCTTGGGGATGATGAAATCTGACTTATCTAGCATATCTGAGTGAAAATAAGTGGTCTCACCTTTAGGACTGGTGCAAAGAGCCCTAGATCCAACGCTTGTGTTCATGCTCTTATAGGCAAACCTGGTTATGATGGAAACAAGACTGTTTCCTGGTTTGATCTTAAAGCCATGGGTCTTAATATGCAGGACAACGGAATCTAAGATGTCTGCATCTCTTATTCTAACTGTGAAGTTAGGATAGCACTGGAAATAAACAGGGCCATCATTCAGTCCAGCTTGGACTGCGCCTATAATAGAATCTCGATATTCGAGATGCCTATTATCCCTTAAACACATGACAATAGAGGTGTTTAAACCTAATCTTGTCAAAGGCTTAGCTGCTACTTGAATCATACCAAAGTGTATGAAATTATAGCCATCTCTCTTATGCTTTTCAATGGATCTATTATCTAGAAGTCTTATGACTTGGTCGTCTTGTTCTAAGCTGACTGACATTTCAGAGGTCTTGATGGTATAGTCTGTGAAGAACTTAAAGGTTCCTTTCTTATAAATTTCTTGATTAGACACCTTGGGTAACTTCCAATCATCTAAATCATTTTGGATCTTAGGATAATTGATCTCTTCACTGTTTACAACAGTATCTTGAGAATCACTGGATCTCCTAGACATGGTTCGGAAAATTGAACTCATTTTAGGGTTTTTGAACTAGAGCCTAATAGCAGATTGACAAACCTTATGAGACGTCACCCCAACCCTCTTACAGCCTAACAAACGCCTATCCCCGGCTAACAACGGCTCATCCGATAGGGCTCGCGCTCCTAGGCACACTGCTACCTATCCTAGGATAGTCTAAGAACACCCAAAACAAGACCCAACTTCCCTTCCCGATGGCTCTGATACCATAGACACTCAGGACAAGGTCATATGCAATGAACACATGAATTATGCCAGGATTCAAAACAAAGAAGAGGGTTAGAAAATACAGAAGATATCCAACCAGAAATTTAAAGAGAAGGAACCAAAAACTTGTTAGTTCATAATAAGCTTAAAATCGACCATATAGGCGGTACAAAATAAAAAACATAAAATTAAAATCAAAGCATAATTAACAACCATCCATATAGGAGGTAATCAAAACATAGTTATATTATACATAAGGAGAAAATCTTACAATGGACAAGGGTAGGAAAGCTTGAAGAAAGCTTGAAAGCTTAAAGGGATTACATGATGAGAGAAAAAGAAGAGAGAAGGGAGAGCATAGGCTTGGGAGAGAAAATTTTAGTGTGCTTACAAATGGGGCCCGAGCCTCCTTAAATAGGCAAAAAGGAATCTTGAATAGTAAAATGAACAGTAAACTCGTGTTTGAATAGTGCTTGAATAGTGAACAGTAGAACTTCTGATTTTTGACCCGGAATCTTGCTTTCGGCTGAAATGACGGCTGACAGGCTTCTTTAGACTGTGTAGACACATGCTTGCTACTTTTGGTGCAGAAACTGCAAAGCTTGAAATATTCTTGTTGACTAGCCATTATGAGAAATCCTTACGATGATCTTCAAGAAGCTTGATATCTTCAGTAATAGACATGGTTGGAAGAGGGTTTAACTTCATGCCACAGAAAATTTGATGACAAGAATCTGCAGCAATGAGATGTCCCATATTTCTTGGAAAAGCCTCAAAATCCCTGCAAATAATCCTGGCCCTCTAGTGTTTGATTTGCTTAATAATGGGTTCAGCACAAATATCAGAAAATAGCAGAGGGTAAGATAGCCGAGTAGGTCTCCTATTCTGATAGTAAAGAGAAACAATGTGCTGAGCTGGAATAAGCTTGCCACTAGAAACCCACTCAGGAGCTTTGCGGATGATGATGGCGTTCGCAAATTTCTTATTCATTTTAAATCCTTGGGTTAGGCCAAGAGCAATTTTTCTTCCAAACTGGGAAACTTGATTGGGATTAGAACAGATGATTTGATGGACCAGACCATGATCCAGAAGTTTTTCTGGAGTTAATAATAAATCTTCACCCTTGAATTTGATGCTGATTGGTGAATAGTATTGCAAGTCCAAGCAAACCCGACTGATTGTGAAATTTCTGTTGCAATTGCAAATCATTTTCTTGATGCTTTTTTGGCACTGGAAAGGTTCTTCAATCATTCTGCAAACTTTAGAATCATCAACTTCCTTATCAGTAACCAAGCTTAAACCTGGGACCTTAAGACCAATATTAGTAGAAAGATAGAGATGAAGATCCTGGAGGTATGAAGAGATGAAGATCTGTTTTTCTTCAGCTGAGGACTTAGCCTTTTCCAAAATTAGGAGACGAAGTTCTGGCTGAAGAGAGTATAGATTCTCAGTCTTAAGATGATACATTCTTAGCATACGGTAACCCAACTCTTCCTCACTCAATTTATCATTCACCAGTGGGGTAGAATGCTTATTCTCACCATTTTCCAGTGGGGAAAATGAGGCTTGAGCTTTTAACATGAGCTTATGAAAGTCAACTAATTCAAGTTTCCTTTCAAGAATCTCATACCTTCCCTGCCATTCAAAAATACAATTGATATAATCAGATAAAATGTTAGTATTGTTAAAAGATGGATTTGTGGGGAAGGAATCTTCCACAAAAGGAAGAGATTTCGAGCTTGAATCTATATCCCTACTAGGGGATGCTGAAGGAATGTGATGATCGAAGTGGCTGGAAGAACCTGCTACTTCAGAATAAAGTGGCATGAATTTTTCAAAAAGAGCTGAATGGGAAATCTTAGAATTTGTAGGTTTAATGGACCTAAGAGGTTCTTTATCTTTCTTGGGGGCCATGTTCTTGTGTGAATCCTGCAAAAATTCACGGGTTAGGAAATCAAGGATTGAGTTACATTCTCCTTTAATATACTCAATTTGAAAATTAGGGTTTAAAATAATCCAATAAGTTAAATTATACTTAAAAGCTATATACTTAATTGTTTTCTCAGATGTGAAAACAGCTTTTAAAATTCCTTGGTTCAAAATATCAGTTTGAAATCTTGAAATGCATAAAGGAATGCTTAAAATATCATTTATAATGAGATTATGAATGAATTGGGTACTTAAAATCTTAGGTGGATCTATTTTAACCAGATTATATCTTGACCACAAAGAGTGACAGGATTAGCAAATTCAGAAAGAATTTCCTTATCAAAAAGCTTTGTTCTTATACCTTGGTTATCTACCCACAAGGGATAAATAGAGCTTAAGAAGGGTATTCCTAGAAGGGCTTTTTCCTTAAGATCCTTAACAAGGAGAAAGCTTTGCTTAATACAGATGTCATGGTTACGGATATGAACATCTGTTAATTTATACTTAATGGCAAGTCTTTTGCCATTGGCTCCAAATAGAGACTGACTAGTCTCTTCACATAAAGGAATAGGTACAAGACCTTCTTGAAGGCAATTTTCAGCTGCTCCTGAATCAATCAAAGCAATAATATCAAAGACAAATTTATCTTTGACTACTATAGTAAGGGAGATTTCCCACCTTTGGAAGATAACCTTACTTACAGTATTCAAAAAAGTATCTGTCTCATTATCATTAACATGAGAAGATTCTGGAATATCCATGAGGTTTCCCTGGTTGGCAATTATATTGATTTGATCTTGGAGATCAGAGAGACCTAAACTTATGAATTGTCTTAACTCCTTAATCTCCTTTTTATACTGCTTAACTTCTTTATGAAGTTCCTTAATGCTGACTTCTTTGGGAGACTGTTGGTCAAACCTGTTTAAGATATCATTAAGGTTATAAGGATTAACAGTCTTCTTGGTTTCTACCTTAACAACAGATTTCTTAAAAACTTCATAAAGATTTTGCTTAGTCTTTTCATCTTCAACTTTTCTTAAGGTATCTAGGATGAATTCCTGATCTTGGCTTATGACATTTATAGTTTTAGGACGACAATTACAACTACCTTTAATACATTCGGCTTGGTCACTAGAAGATTGGCTAGAAACTTCACCACTACTGTCTAGTTGATTAATGTCATCTTCATTATCTGAATCAGTCCTTGATTCAGAATCTGTGGAGTTTAACATTACCTTACAAAGCATATTTTTTAGGTCATCTGAGACGCTTAAGTTATTAATCTTTTGCTTAACTCTACAATCTTTTTTATAATGGCCAACTTTGCCACATTTAAAACAGATAATTGGCTTGACATCTAAAGGAGTTTCTACCTTTTTCTGGGTATCCTTGTTGACCCTTCTTTGGACATGCCTTGACTGCTTAGTATCATTCATCCTATAGTTTTCATATGTGCCTCTCTTACTGTGGTAAAACTTATCTTTTGCTAGGCTTCCTGCTTGGTTTTTGCTTAGAGGGAGGCATAGTTTCCTTTTGGCTGAAACCAAACTGGCTACAGAATGATCCAAATTCATTCTTGTAGATTTTTTGTTCATTCTTCATTTGTTGCTTAAACTTGAAGTCATTGCACAACTTAATCCCTTCAGATGTGACAATGCTTATAATCTCACCATAGGTTAGCTTGTCATAAGGGATTTGACCATTATACTGTTCCCTTATCTTGATCCTAATTCTCTCAGAGAAAAGCTTGGGCAATCCTGAGATGAATTTTTCTTTCCAAAAAGACTGGTTACAATCTGACCTTAGCATGACTTTGGTTAGGAAGACTTCCTTATACCACCTAAAATCATGAAGCTTAGGACACTTAAGGTTGGTTAAGAGATCTGCAGTTTTATCCTTAATTTTTGCAGGATCTCCAATGAAATGCTTGGATATTGAGTAGATTAGAGTAGCCACTGCATCCTCTATATCTTGGCCATCTTCGTCCTTAACAACTTCACTATTCTCATTAATCCTATAAGCTTTAAGGATACTACTTCTATCATCGAAAGTGAGATAATTATCCCACCAACCCTTAAGTTGACCTGTAAACCCAGCAACAATGGTCTGAGCTACAGCATGATCTGGCAGTCTATTGTTTAACTTTTAGGCTGTACTTACCATGGTCATTTCTTGAGGCTTAGTGAGTATGTTATACTCCGTCATACCGTCTATGTTCCATTCATAGATGGTACCACTGGTGTATGAGGCTTGGGTATACTGATTTCTTTCCTCAAACTGCATGTCAGGAAATGTAGGTCTAGGATAGTAATTCCTAGTCTTAAAGGTTTCTAAATTGTTAATATCCTTTGGAATAACTTGATTACGGGGTTTCTCAAACATTTTAATTAGTTCATCAGCTTCTTCTTCTTAACTAATATCTCCTTTAACCATATTGATTC
Organism: Vitis riparia; assembly: GCF_004353265.1. Lineage (NCBI taxonomy): Eukaryota > Viridiplantae > Streptophyta > Magnoliopsida > Vitales > Vitaceae > Vitis > Vitis riparia. The sequence goes on along the minus strand of NC_048431.1, from coordinate 20,733,645 downwards.
TCTTATGAGGCTGGATAGTCAAAGGGGCGACAAGATTATCCTTAATCTTCTGATTAATCCTATCAACAAAGGCTTGGTTGATTTGGGGATTTTCTTGGAATTCCTTAGAAAATTCAAAGGACTCAGTGCTCTTATGCTTACAAGGATAATCTGGATATTCCTCTTGTTTGAAGAGTTCAAACCAAATCCAAAACTTAATATTTTTCTTTTCTTGTCTTAAGTAGGCATATAATTGTTCTTGGTAAATGGTTCTAATGACCTTAGGGACAGTGCTAAAGAACCAATCATTTCTTTGCTTATTGACTTCAGAATAGAAGTCTTTTCTTAAGAGATCCTTGTTGATCTCAAAGTCCTCATCGCTTAGGCTTATTGTGTTAATCATCTGAGAATAGGTAGGAGACATAACAGGGGACTCATCCAGTTGGGATTCCTGAGTAGACTCATTTTCCTCAGAGTAAAATGGTCTAGCCACGTTGGTGTAACTTCTGACACCTGATAGCTTAATATTCTTAGGATTTCCTGAGCTGGAACCTTCTTCTTCCCTAGTGGTTCTAACTGGGATGGAAGAGCTTGAAGCTCTAGAGGGTTCATAAACAGAAACTCTAGGGCTGCTAGAATGTCTGAAAGATTTGGAGAAAACCAGTTCTCCTCCTCCATTAGGATATTGAACAATTTGTTCAATACTTTCAGAACGTTGTACAATGGCTGGAACAGCATTAGCAAAATGCCAATTTTCAGGAAACTCAACATCTTTCCACAAGATCTTCTTGGGAATGATGAAATCTGACTTATCTAGCATATCAGAGTGAAAATAAGTGGTCTCACCTTAGGACTGGTGCAAAGAGCCCCAGATCCAACGCTTGTGTTCATGCTCTTATAGGCAAACCTGGTTATGATGGAAACAGGACTGTTTCCTGGTTTGATCTTAAAGCCATGAGTCTTAATATGCAGGACAACGGAATCTAAGATGTCTACATCTCTTATTCTAACTGGGAAGTTAGGATAGCACTGGAAATAAACTAGGCCATCATTCAGTCCAGCTTGGACTGCGCCTATGATAGAATCTCGATATTCGAGATGCCTATTATCCCTTAAACACATGACAATAGAGGTGTTTAAACCTAATCTTGTCAAAGGCTTAGCTGCTACTTGAATCATACCAAAATGTATGAAATTATAGCCATCTTTCTTATGCTTATCAATGGATCTGTTATCTAGAAGTCTTATGACTTGGTCGTCTTGTTCTAAGCTGATTGACATTTCAGAGGTCTTGATGGTATAATCTGTGAAGAACTTAAAGGTTCCTTTCTTATAAATTTCTTGATTAGACACCTTGGGTAACTTCCAATCATCTAAATCATTTTGAATCTTAGGATAATTGATCTCTTCACTGTTTACAACAGTATCTTGAGAATCACTGAATCTCCTAGACATGGTTCGGAAAATTGAACTCATTTTAGGGTTTTTGAACTAGAGCCTAATAGCAGATTGACAAACCTTATGAGACGTCACCCCAACCCTCTTACAGCCTAACAAACGCCTATCCCCGGCTAACAACGACTCAACCGGCAGGGCTCGCGCTCCTAGGCACACTGCTACCTATCTTATGTTAATTCTCTAACGCAAGGAAAAGAAACAAGTGACCAGAACTCTCCTTTTTGTATGAGGAACCTGAACCTAGTGATCTAAACTCCAAGAAACACTTTTCTTAGTAAGTAATTTCCATTACTTTATTTTTTGTTTCACTTAAAAACCAACCTTTGCAAACATCTTTATGTTTTCTTTTAAAGCTAACCTTGAAATGAAATGGCACCAATTCATCTTTGGAATAATATCAATTGTGGAGTGAAAACCCATCCCAGTGAACGACCCTAGAGCCACTATGTTATGCTAGCTAAGGCTATCCTAGTACATGGTGTAATAGGTTATAAATTTTGTTGATTGCTCCCGTCTGAGGACTGAAATCAAGACACCAATTGGACACGAATCAAATGGCACCACTGTCAGGGACCATTGAGAGGACACGAATCAGCTGAGACACCAATTGGGAACGAATCACAAGGTATGAGAACTTCCAACTTGCTATGCTAACTAAAACACCTATTGGGATAGAGTCCTAAAAAGCATGACATGATGTAATGATTTAGATTAATTAATTAATTTAAATATTTAATTCCCTTTATTATCTCATATGCATTAATTGGTTATTTGAGCATACACATCCATGTCACTTGCATTATATATAACTTACTTAGGAGTTGTATAGAGGATACAAGTTATGGGGATCCTTATAAGATGATAAACATTTACAATTGCTTCATAGATTTGGACAATCCAGTAAAGATTATAGTGTACTACATCATAATTGGAATGATGACTTGTCTTGGACATCTAGATAAGGTTTGCAAGGTGAGTATACTAGAGTGTATGGTTACACACTAGACAAGACCTATGGCAAATCATGATGTAAAACTATCGATTGTCATGATTTACCAAGCTACTTTACTACATGGACTCTCAACCTAGAGAGAATATTGAGTTTATGCCAAAATCAGCAAGATGTTTTAACCTATGGATGAGACCTTAAAATGGTTAGATATTCCTACGCACCGAGTCACTATTGATGGAGGTTGGTGGTAACAAATATTCTCAATAGGGACACCATGATATCTCATGGGATGAAGACAATGTGTCTCCTTAACTAATCTAAAGGACTAGTGATAAAGAAAACTATGGTCATAAAAATTCCTTAGTGGAATTTGATATATATATATATATATATATATGCTCCTTGGAGCTAGAGTATGTCATTGATCACATAATAGGAGGATTTTTAATTAAAGGATTAGAAAGGTAATATTGATATGTTGATAACATTATTTTGTTAGATTGTGGACACTAATTCATGGAGAGTCTGCCTCGTAATTTCATAAAATACTGGAATACAATTGATTATCTTTATAAGTGGAATGTTGAATCAACTTTAGATTGGATTCTGAGGGAGCTAGTGTTTTCTTTTGGATTCCAATGGTTCCCACTTGAGCTCATGTTTTATGGTGATATATTTTATTTGACGGGTTTAGGTTTTTAGTTTATAGTGTGCATAAGGGTATTTTGGTAAAAATGTAAGGTTGCACTAAATCTTATGAATTGCCTTGTTGGAATGAACTAATTGATTAATTGGAGTATAATAGGGCTAATTAATTAATTAGGGCCCATGTAGGCTGGATTAGTTAACCCAAGTCTAATTTAAGGTCAAGTCACTTAAGCTCATAAGGAGCCCTATATAAACCCCTTTAAGGGTTTAGGATTTAGACTTTTGTCATATTGTCTTCCAAAGAGTTTTTTCTAAAGAGAAACCCTAGCTACCCTCAAGGAAGAAAATTCCACATTTTCCTTGCGTGCCTAGATTCGTGTGAGGAGAGATTAGATAGAAGAACATTGGGTAGACGAGTTCTACAACTTCTTTAACAACTTTTTTCAAATTGGTTTTGATCTAGGAACATCCAAATCATAGGTATGATATAATTATCTTTAGATTTGGTGTTTTACTTGGTTTTGATGCCATATTTTCTATTGTGCTTAAATCTAAAGAGCCCTAAAGATAATACATATGCACCCTAGAAGATTTAGGGCTAGGGAGCGGAGTAATTTGGGATTCCTAACAGCATCTTACCCTTCTTTTAGCCAATTTTTGCTTTCAATTCAAGGGCATGGACAATCAGGATTCAAAAAATCGGTCGAATTCAGTACAACTCGGCCGAGTCGTATCCGCCTTGACATCGACCGCGATGAGTCCGATACCAGATATAATTTATACCTAAACTCGACCTTGAATCAATTGGAATCAAATGACTTAATTGATATTCCAAGTTAACTCAGTCAACTCGATAAAAAAAAAAAATCAACAGATTCCCTCTCATTTCCCATCACAACAAAAATCAAAATTTTCAAAGAAATCAGAGATTCCTCTACAAAAGAAAATATCTATGAATCTATGATTCACGAACAAGTTTAAAAAAAACAAACCCATGAAAATTTGAAACAAACTCGTGACCCTTTCAAAAGCCTTTAAAAAGAGAAAAATCAACAAATGATGAGACACGGTTGAAGAATCACTTACTTTACCCTAAATCCACCATTGCCGGAGTGTAGATTTTTCATCTTTGGTGCACTGCCAGTGCCGCAACGGTGACTGGACGCCGATAAGGCAACCCTCCTCCCTCCAATTGTAACCTTCCTTTCTCCGATTGTGGTTGTATGGTAGCAGTGGGAAAGTTCGAGTCATCTGACAGTCTGCAGATCATGGTCATCGTGGTGTGTTGGGGAAGATAGCGGGCAAGGGTTCTTGGGAAAGACAAGCCAACAAATAATAAAGGTAAAGTTTGATTTACCTTATTTAAATCAACACACCCACACTATCATAGTCACACTAGATTATATTTTTAATTTATTGAATCAAATTAGATAAATTGGTAAATTATATTTTGCTGGCTAATTTGATTCATAATTTGAGATTAGGATAAAAAATTACATAATTTGAATCAATTAAAAATATATTTAAAATTTGATTTACCTTATTATGTTGAGATTATATTTTTAATTTATTAAATTATATAATTTTTTATTTTATAATATTAAATTGATTTACATGTATTTAAATTGGTAAAACTAGGAAATTCATGTATGCAGTGTAAAGTAATGTTTAGATGTAATGTTATGAAATTGGAGAATTGGAAAATAATGTTTATATGAAATTGGAGAATTCATAATGATAATATTATGATGATATTAAATATATTTATATGTACTGTTTTTATTTTATATAGCGATTATATTTTTAATTTATTAAATTATGTGATTTTTTTATCTTATAATATTAAATTGGTTTACTAAATTATTTTTGTATGGTATAGAAATATAAAATACATTTATATGGTGAACTTTATATGGCATAGATATTGTTGTGGACCCCGCATTCTCACGTGCGTTCCCACTCGATGACGAAACTCGTTTTTTTATTTATTTTGTGAAAATTTGATTTATTTATTTTTTTTTTTTGAAAAAGTCTTGGAGTCACCACTTACTTTTAGTTTATTTTTAAAGGGAAAACAAAATAAGAAAGAAAAACCCTAAGTGTAATTCCTTATTTGGAAAAATAAGTATGTGAAAAACTGAGTCAGGTCCAGGGGTCAAGTTACTCATTGGGAAGGTACGATAAAAATACTGAAAGCACCCCTCTAAGTCCTTAAAAACGGGTCTATACTAAATAAGGTGAAACAAACATGACAATTAACTAAGAGATCAATGGATACCAAAAATGATCAAATACTAAAATGAATCATGTATGAAAATAAACAAGGTGGGAGTGAGATCGTACCTTGGCAGCCAGTAATAATGCGCTATCATGAAATGGGATTAGTGCACAATAATGAATACAAAATATATCACATGCTTATCAAATAGCAAAACAAAGATCAAGTAATATCCATTAAGCATACTAGTTGGCAATCAGAAGAGAAAACTCATATGTAGGGTCCCCACCAAAGCCTAATTGATTTTGCATGAATTGATCTCACAAATTCCATTGTTTTGGAATTATGAAAATTTCCTTCATGCTTATTAAAAATCGAGAAAAATAGAAAATTGAAAATCGAAGAAAATCTATACAAGCTCATTGAGGGAGTGTCCAACTTTGTGGACCCACCTCTTTTATTTGACATTTTATCGAGATTCATTTCCCACTCTGACGATGTTTATGATTCTGTATCCTATGGATTTGAGTATTTTCAAGTATTTTCCTATCTCTTGTGATAGTATTTATATAGTTGCACCCTACTCACTCACTCCACAGATACTTGATATAGATGATGAGATCGCGCAACCTAATTCAGATAGAGACACTTCTAATCATGACTTAGATCCCATAGATGAGAGAGTTTCACCTACTACAGGGGATGTTGAGACTATTGTTTTTGGCACAGAGGATCAGCCTAGAAAGTTGAAGATTGGTTCACCCTTGTCTATAGACGAGAAGAATAGAATTATTCATTTACTTAGGTCATACTTGGATGTTTTTGCATGGTCTTATGAGGACATGCTGGGTCTGCATCCCTCTATAGTCCAGCACCATCTGCCTATTTTGCCACATGTTAGACCCATTAAGCATAAACTGAGGCGATTGCACCCACGTTGGAGTCTATAGGTGAAAGAGGAAATTCAGAATCAACTTAGTGTTGGATTTATATCAGTGGTTGAGTATCCAGAGTGGTTGGCTAATGTCGTCCTTGTTCCCAAAAATGATGGCAAAGTTAGAGTTTGTGTTGATTTCAGAGACTTTAATAAAGCTAGCCCTAAGGATGATTTTCCTCTTCCACACATTGATCTGTTAGTTGACAGCACTACAGGCCATTCGATGTTGTCTTTCATGGATGGATTTTCAGGGTATAATCAGATTATGATGGCTCCAGAGGATATGGAGAAGACAACCTTCATTACCAAGTGGGATACCTACTATTACAGAGTTATGCCATTTGGGCTGAAGAATGCAGGAGCTACTTATCAGAGAGCTGCTACCACTTTGTTTCATGACATGATGCATATGGATGTGGAAGTTTATGTGGATGATATGATTGTGAAATCCCAAAGCAGAGCAGATCACATAGCGGCTCTAGAGAAATTCTTCGAGAGGATTCGAAAATTCAGATTGAGGTTGAATCCCAAGAAGTGCACCTTTAGAGTGACTTCTAGGAAATTGTTAGGGCATATGGTCAGTGAGCGGGGCATAGAGGTTGATCCAAACAATATCAAAGCCATACTTGACATGTTTGTGCCAAGAACTGAGAAAAAGATCAAGGGTTTTCTAGGTAGGTTACAATATATCAGTTGTTTCATAACCAGATTGACAAACATATGTGAGCCCATTTTTCATCTTTTAAGGAAGAACCAACCAACAGTTTGAAATGACAATTGCCAGATTGCATTCAAGACGATCAAGGAGTACCTGTTTTCTCCTCCTATTTTAGTGTCTCCTACATTGGGATGTCCACTTCTTCTATATTTTTCAGTTTCATACATGACCTTGGGATGTATGTTAGCTCAGCTCGATGACTCCGGGAATGAGTGAGCTATTTACTATTTGAGTAAGAGGGTGTTGGAGTATGAGATGAGATATGTTATGATTGAGCACCTCTGCTTAGCATTAGTTTGGGCCACCAGGAGATTGGGGCATTACATGACTGAGTATTCAGTGTGTTTGATTTCTCGACTAGATCCGTTAAGGTATTTGTTTGATAGACCCGTATTGACTGGTAGATTGATGAGATGACTCGTACTTTTGATAGAGTTTGATATTCAGTATATTTCTCAGAAGTCTATTAAGGGAAGTATTGTCGTCGATCATTTAGCCTCATTACAGATATCTAAAGGTAGACCAGTTGACGATGATTTTCCAGATGAGGAGTTCATTGCTATGACTAGCTTATCAGGTTGGCTGATTACTACTCAAAAAGTGTTATTTGATAGCTTATAATTAATCCTTTTAAACACTTTTGAGTAGTAGTTAGTGCCTTTTAACCCAATTAGCATGTTAAGGCCCCTTTCAATCAATTCTAATCAAATTGTGTAAGTTTTGGTGTTTTTGTTAGTATTTTGATCACCAAAGCATTATGAGATTGAGGAGATTTTTATGGAATCCTTGGAAAAGAATGGGAAGCTCAGAGGCATGAAGAATCAAAGCTTTGAAGCTCTTTTGCCATAAGCAAAGTGGGAATGCAAGGGGAAGCAAAAAGGATCCAGCCATGAAGCACTCTTGATGACAGTCACTGCAGCCACTTTTGGAGCACTTCCTGGAGTCCAAATTATGCATACAATATGTCATTTGAAAGCTTAGGAAGTCAACAATCCAATGCTTCAAACCGTGTGCAATTTGGAGCTGAAATGAGGAAGTTACAGCCTTTGGAAGATAACTGCTCCAAGCTGAAGGAAGGAAGGCTTCAGAAAAGTGCTGCGAAATCAGCACTTTTGTTGCGGAATGGTTTCGCAGCCTTTTTGCACAGTGCTATGGTTTTCCCCTGAAGCTTCACGCCACGATGGAAGCCAAGCACCACAAGATGGAAGTCAACTTTGTGAAGGTGTTGAAGCAGCTGGTTGCTATGAAGAAATTTCGCAGCCCTTCTTGTGCACCTGCGAAATTTCGCAGACCTCACTTGTCACCTGCGAAGTGGTCTTTAGTGCTTCCCGATATTTGTAACCGACACTTGGAGATATTTTTTATTAGATTTTTGTTGTCTAAATGCCCAAATTCTCCTTGTAAACCACCAGTGATAGAATTCCTTAGTTTTTAAGTTAGGAATTTGGCAAAAATATCTATGTAATAACTGTAAGTGTAATTGTGGTATTAAGGGAGCCCGAGGAGCCTGTTCTGGGGGGTGTTAGAGGTTGTTCAAGGGGATCCTTTGTACAGTTTTGGGAAGGAAGTAAAATACAGAGCACTTGCTCTACTTTTCATATATATTTTTGTTTTCTCTTTCATTTTCATTTTCTTACTAGCCAAACATTCTTTGAGATGTTTTCTCAGAGGATGAGAGGCTAGACTCTTTGTCTCTTGGAGTGAAGAAAGCCGGGTGAGTTTCCTCATGCATAAATTGGAAGTTTTGTTGTTTTAGTTGTTAATGAAGAGAAAGTGTGACCCGTTAATGGTTTTTATCTTTTTAGTTAACTTAAAACTCCTTTAAATCACCTGGGCCAACACTTGGTAAGGCAAGTGATCTCTATCCATGGAGATTCACTAGTTTACCCCTTGCGAGCCTTTGGGAGGTGACTTGAAGGTAGGATTTTCTAGAATTGCCAACACTTGGTAAGCTTTTGGACTCCAAGGAGACATCCATTAGTTATCTCTTGCGAGCTTGTGACGGGTAATCCAAGGTTAAAGATCACCTTGAATGGCAAGTGCTAGGTGAGAGGCATGAGCCATTGCAAGGTGCATCAGTGAGAGGGATTTAGTGTTTGAACCCATTAATGGGAAGCATCTGTACAACACCGGTTGGAGAAAGAACTATATGTTAATTCTCTAATGCGAGGAAAAGAAACAAGTGACCGGAACTCTCCTTTTTGTATGATGAATCTGAGCCCAGTGATCTAAACTCCAAGAAACACTTTTCTAAGTAAAATCAGTTACTACTTTTGGTTAGCTTAAAACCAATCCTTTTTCATTCAAACATCTTTATGTTTTCTTTTGAAGCTAACCTTGAAATGAAAAGGCACCAATTCAGCTTTGAATTAATATCATTTGTGAAGTGAAAACCCATCCCAGTGAACGATCCTAGAGCCACTATGCTATAGTAGCTTTGTCTTTGCTACCCTAGTATATGGTGTAATAGGTTATAAATTTTGTTGATTAATCCCTCAATCAAGGAGCACCAGCTGGACACGAATCAGCTGAGACACCAATTAGGCATGAATCAAATGGCGCCGTTGCCGGGGAATGGTGCCACTTTGCAGTGATATGATCTTTTGAGAACACTTGTGATCTTCATCACAAGTTTGGTGACTTTTCTTTTCTTTTTACTAACTCTTTTTAATTGTTCTTTTTCTTTATTTGTGTTTTATTTTACCTTTCAGCTAGTTTTAGTTAGTCTTAATTTTTTTGAATTGTTTTTCTTTTGTGTTCTCTGTTCTGAATTCACAAATTGCTAGTTGTGCATGCCATATTGAATACGAGATAGCAGAGGAAGCCATGAACTTCATGAGTTATGTGGCTGAATTTTCAAGAAGATGGGATGAACCAAATGCTAGAGATATGGGAAGAATGATGTCTCAACCTAAAGCTAAGGGTGAGATGTATATTTTGAATGATGGCATAGACATGAAGGCAGAGATTGCAGCTATGGAAAGGAGATTGGATGAGCTAGAAATGAACCACATGCAAGAAGTGCAAGCCATCTCTCAGACACCATTGCAAGCTATGCCTTGTGCCATTTGTCTATCTTATGAGCACTTGGTGGAAGAGTGTCCTATCATTCCAACGGAGAGGGAAATGTTTGGTGATTGCAACACCTACAATTCCAATTGGAGGGACCATCCAACATTCTCTTGGAAATCACAGCCATCTAAGTACCAGCAACCTGCTCAAGTACCACAGCAAGCCTCAAACCTTGAACAAGCTATGATGAATCTTAACAAGGTCATGGAAGACTTTGTTGAAGCTAACAAATCCATCAATGCTCAGCTCAGTCAAAGAAATGACTGTGTAGAGAAAAAGATGGATGAAGTGCAAAATGATCTATCTCAGAAGATAGATAATCTCCAAGATTCAATCTCAAGGTTTGCTAACCTCAACACAGTGCAAGAGGAAGAAAAATCTCCTTCTCAACCTTATCAAAATTCCATGAGTATCCATGAAATGGAGGCTAAGGAGGGAGAATCTTCAATGGTGAAGGAAGTTAAAACGGTTATCACTTTGAGTGGTAAAGAGGTTGATCTGCCCACATGCAAGCTAGAGCATGAGGTAGAACGTGAAACAGAGAAAGAAAAGAGGGAGGAAATCAAAGGAAAGAGAAAGGGGAAAATGATAGAGAAAGATGGCTATGATGTTAATGTACAAGGAGAACCACAGAGGATAGTCATCAAGGAAGAAATGAAGAAACACATGCATCCGCTTTTTCTCCAAGCTTTGTATGGCAAAGGGGGAATTGGTTTTGTTGCCATCATACTCAGCAAGCCCCAAGTGAGAGATGCAAACTTCATATGGGATCCGGGCAAGCTAAGTCAGGATCAGAATTTTTTGATGGACTTAGTCTTTTTAAAGACTAGCTAGTCCATATCTTTTTGTTTTGTTAATTTCTTGTTTTAATTTTAATTTCAATGCTTTAATTTTGATTTTAATGCTTTAATTCTACTTTGTTTTGATGTAATATAGGTTTTTGGATGATCAAAATCAAGAGGAAATGCAAAGGAAGAAATCGGGAAGAAATCGGAGCGAAAACAGAGCAAAAACAGGGGTCTGCGAGATTTCGCAGCCTCTGCGAAATCGGCCTTTTGCTACAAAATCACTTCGCAACACTTTTAAGCCCTCTGCGAACGATTTCGCAACTGCGAAACCAGTGTTTGGCACACGAGTGCCACTCCGCAGCACAGGAACCCCCATTTCGCAGCTGCGAAGTGCTCTGCGAACCACTAAGGCGTAAAAAGCCCCAATTCCGCAGCGATTTCTCAGCGATTTCTCCATTTCGAAGGGTGTTTCGCAGCTGCGAAACCAACTTTTGGCACACGAGTGCCATTCCGCGGTACAGTAACCCCAATTTCGCAGCTGCGAAGTGGGTTGCGAACCACCAAAGCATGAAAGATCCCATTTCTGTAGGGAAAGCTCCATTTCGCAGAGGATTTCGAAGCTGCAAAACCAACTTTTGGCACACGAGTGCCATTTTTGCAGCAAATTGACCCTTATTTCGCAGCTGCGAAATGGTTGTGAAGCATAAAAACTCCCAATTTCGCAGCCAAAGTCCCAATTTCGCAGGGTATTTAAAAGCTGCAAAATGGCTGCGAACGTAAAAACTTCCAATTTCGCAGCCAAAGCTCCATTTTGCAGGGCACTTTTGAGCTGCAAAATCACCTCCAAGCTTCGAAATGCCTATGAAATGATCTCCAAGCTTCAAAATGGCTGCGAAATCACCTCCAAGCTTCGAAATGGCCTTCAAATTCCGAAATTGACTTGCAAAATGGAGGGAAGTTTGCAAAAACACCTTGCAAAGCTAAGGGAAGTTGCTAAAATGTCAACAGAGCCCCACGCACCAGCTGAGTACCCTCTGAAACTCATGAACAACCACTCCTCTCCATTTCAGCCATGGCCAAGACTAGAGGAGAGCCCCGTGCACCCTGGGATCACACACATGAAGCCTCTCATTCCATTTCTTACCTCCTTAAACCATCAAATCCCATAGCTGCCAACTGAGAGCTCCATTTGAAGAGACTATGCCACCTAAGGAGACTACCAGAACAAAGGCCAAAGTCCTGATCCAATCCACTCAAGAAGCCACCACAGATGCATCAGCTCCACATGACCCTTCCATTACTTGATCATCTTTTTATTTTTTTTTGTCTCTACATATTATATTAGTATACATAATTCCATGTTTTGATGTCTTATATTCTGGAATTGGATGTATTACTGATGATACATCATATATAGACATCATTTTTGTTAAACTTGGCATTTTTCTATTTTCTCTACTCACTAACTCTTATGTTTTCTTTGAAACATGTGGTTTCTCCTATATGACTCAGACTCCATGTCACTCAAGAGGTACCACTTCCTCCCTATTTTTTAATCGTTTTTGTCACATTGAGGACAATGTTCAGCTTGGTTGGGGGGAGAGTTGAGGAAGTAAGTATTGCTATTAATGCTAAGTTATTTTGGTAATTTAGTTGCTTTTTGTTTAATTTTTAAATTTTTTAAGTTTTTATTCTACTCTCCATGGTTATTAAGGAAAAATTTTCAAAAATGAAAAGGGAGAAATTGAATTTTTGTCTTTTTACTTGACTTAGAGTTTATATTATGCTTATTAAAGTTGATGAATTGTTGAACATCTATTGAATTCAACCTTAGTTCTTCCACTTTAAGCTATTCACACACTGTGCACACTAGGTTCCGAGTATAAGATGAAAAACTATTTCCCTCTTGACTTAGGAAAATTTTAGACTTGGTACCTTTGACCTCATTTAATAGTGTTGGGACACCTTATGAAAAGCCAATGAGTCTTTGAAAAAAAAAGAAAGAAAGAAAAATGTTTGCTTACCTTGAAACCCGAGCAAGGTCTGAGGGGTATATGGTGAAAATCTTTAAAACCTGATGCCCTAAGCTTTAATTGGTTGGGAGTCACCGACCTCAATGCTCGTTACATGGGTGAATAGGTGGAGTTTAACATTTTGTAGGTGCTTGGGTATTAAAAATTCATTCTCAAAAGTCCGGGGTGAAATCCGAGGAGTTAGTGGTTGAAAAATCCTTAAAGCTTGATGCCTAAACCTTGATTGGTTGGGAGTCATCGATGGACCCCCGTTACATGGACAATTTAGAAAAGAATACCTTTAAGCCTTGTACTCCTACAATGAAAAAATTGTGAAAAAAGAGGTGCGTTCTTAGCCTATTGGAGGTTGATTAGTTTGCTAAGCTTTGAAAAGAACTAGGTTGAGGGGAGAGATTAGTTTGACATACTATATTCGGAAACTAATAAATAACACTTAGATTTTTGTGGAAGAGTAAGGTTTGGTCCTTTGGAAGTGGAAATGATTTTAAAGCTTAAATTTGTATAATGCCTTCTCTTTAAGAATTGTGACTAGGCAAATTATTTGATAACTCTTATTGAAGTTTGAGTTTTATTTCTTTAATGTTCCATGTGAGAGTTAGATCAGTCATGCCACTTAAACATTTTTTGAAGTGATCAGCATGATGTTGTAAATTATGGTAGTTTTATTTTATTTTTCTCTCCTTCATTGCTAAGGGACTAGCAATATGTCGGTTGGGGGGAGTGATTACTACTCAAAAAGTGCTATTTGATAGCTTATAATTAATCCTTTTAAACACTTTTGAGTAGTAGCTAGTGCCTTTTAACCCAATTAGCATGTTAAGGCCCCTTTCAATCAATTCTAATCAAATTGTGTAAGTTTTGGTGTTTTTGTTAGTATTTTGATCACCAAAGCATTATGAGATTGAGGAGATTTTTATGGAATCCTTGGAAAAGAATGGGAAGCTCAGAGGCATGAAGAATCAAAGCTTTGAAGCTCTTTTGCCATAAGCAAAGTGGGAATGCAAGGGGAAGCAAAAAGGATCCAGCCATGAAGCACTCTTGATGACAGTCACTGCAGCCACTTTTGGAGCACTTCTTGGAGTCCAAATTATGCATACAATATGTCATTTGAAAGCTTAGGAAGTCAACAATCCAATGCTTCAAACCGTGTGCAATTTGGAGCTGAAATGAGGAAGTTACAGCCTTTGGAAGATAACTGCTCCAAGCTGAAGGAAGGAAGGCTTCAGAAAAGTGCTGCGAAATCAGCACTTTTGTTGCGGAATGGTTTCGCAGCCTTTTTGCACAGTGCTATGGTTTTCCCCTGAAGCTTCACGCCGCGATGGAAGCCAAGCACCACAAGATGGAAGTCAACTTTGTGAAGGTGTTGAAGCAGCTGGTTGCTATGAAGAAATTTCGCAGCCCTTCTTGTGCACCTGCGAAATTTCGCAGACCTCACTTGTCACCTGCGAAGTGGTCTTTAGTGCTTCCCGATATTTGTAACCGACACTTGGAGATATTTTTTATTAGATTTTTGTTGTCTAAATGCCCAAATTCTCCTTGTAAACCACCAGTGATAGAATTCCTTAGTTTTTAAGTTAGGAATTTGGCAAAAATATCTATGTAATAGCTGTAAGTGTAATTGTGGTATTAAGGGAGCCCGAGGAGCCTGTTCTGGGGGGTGTTAGAGGTTGTTCAAGGGGATCCTTTGTACAGTTTTGGGAAGGAAGTAAAATACAGAGCACTTGCTCTGCTTTTCATATATATTTTTGTTTTCTCTTTCATTTTCATTTTCTTGCTAGCCAAACATTCTTTGAGATGTTTTCTCAGAGGATGAGAGGCTAGACTCTTTGTCTCTTGGAGTGAAGAAAGCCGGGTGAGTTTCCTCATGCATAAATTGGAAGTTTTGTTGTTTTAGTTGTTAATGAAGAGAAAGTGTGACCCGTTAATGGTTTTTATCTTTTTAGTTAACTTAAAACTCCTTTAAATCACCTGGGCCAACACTTGGTAAGGCAAGTGATCTCTATCCATGGAGATTCACTAGTTTACCCCTTGCGAGCCTTTGGGAGGTGACTTGAAGGTAGGATTTTCTAGAATTGCCAACACTTGGTAAGCTTTTGGACTCCAAGGAGACATCCATTAGTTATCTCTTGCGAGCTTGTGACGGGTAATCCAAGGTTAAAGATCACCTTGAATGGCAAGTGCTAGGTGAGAGGCATGAGCCATTGCAAGGTGCATCAGTGAGAGGGATTTAGTGTTTGAACCCATTAATGGGAAGCATCTGTACAACACCGGTTGGAGAAAGAACTATATGTTAATTCTCTAATGCGAGGAAAAGAAACAAGTGACCGGAACTCTCCTTTTTGTATGATGAATCTGAGCCCAGTGATCTAAACTCCAAGAAACACTTTTCTAAGTAAAATCAGTTACTACTTTTGGTTAGCTTAAAACCAATCCTTTTTCATTCAAACATCTTTATGTTTTCTTTTGAAGCTAACCTTGAAATGAAAAGGCACCAATTCAGCTTTGAATTAATATCATTTGTGAAGTGAAAACCCATCCCAGTGAACGATCCTAGAGCCACTATGCTATAGTAGCTTTGTCTTTGCTACCCTAGTATATGGTGTAATAGGTTATAAATTTTGTTGATTAATCCCTCAATCAAGGAGCACCAGCTGGACACGAATCAGCTGAGACACCAATTAGGCATGAATCATTGGCGCATGTACTTCGATGGTGCAGCTAACCAATCAAGGTTTGGGATAGGCATTTTGCTGATATCCCCCCAGGGTGATCATATTTCGAGGTTAGTTCACTTGGCGTTTTCAGATCAACATCCCGCCACAAACAACATAGTTGAGTATGAAGCTTATATCCTTGGTCTAGAGACTGCATTAGAGCTTAGCATTAGATAGATGAAGGTATTCGGTGACTCCAATTTGGTACTTAGATAGATTCAGGGTGATTGGAAGACTAGGAATGTAAAGCTTAGGTCGTACCATGCTTATTTAGAGTTACTGGTTGGGAGATTTGATGACTTGAGATATACTTGTCTACTTCGAGCACAAAACCAGATTGTTGATACCTTAGCTTCTTCCGTGGACATTCCAACTGATGTGGTTATACGTCCATTGTTGATTGAGTTGAGGTTCGTACCTGTTTACTGTTATCTGATTGGAGAGACAGAGGTCCAGGGTGATCTACCTTGGTATCATGACATTTATTGGTTTCTTAGATCTGGCACATACCCAGAGGCCGCCACAGCCAAGGATCGAAGGGCATTGAGGTAGTTGACCACTAGATTTGTGATTTGCCGAGAGACTCTATATAGGCGATCAACTGATGGTATGATTTTATTATGTTTAGATCGAGCCTCTATAGATCGAGTGATGAGAGAGGTTCATGTGGGAGTTTGTGGTCCACACATGGGAGGACACATGCTAGCCCGTAAGACCATGAGGATGGGTTACTTCTGGTTGACTGTGGAGACATATTGTTGTCAGTTTGTTTAGAGATCTCCCGAGTGCCAGATTCATGGTGATCTCATTCATGCACCACCATCAAAGTTACACGCATTGACCTCGCCATGGCCATTCTCAGTATGGGGTATTGATATTATTGGGAAGATTTCACCGAAATCTTCCAGTGGTCATGAGTTTATCCTAGTTTCATAGATTATTTCACCAACTGGGTGGAAACTACATCATATGCAAGGTTGACATATGCTAGAGACGCCAATTTCATCATATCACACATCATATGTCATTATGGGGTGCCACATGAGTTGATTTCAGACAGAGGGGTATACTTTTGAGCTGAAGTTGACACTTTGTTGTAGAAATATGGCATCCGACATTATAGATCTTCTGCATACAGGCCACAGACTAATGGAGCAGTAGAGGCCGCAAATAAGAACATTAAGAAGATTTTGAAGAAGATGGTTGAGACTTCTTAAGATTGGTCACAAAAACTCTCTTTTGCATTGTGGGCATACCGTACCTCTTTTCACATCTCTATAGGAGCTACACCTTACTCTCTAGTGTATGGTATGGAGGTTGTTTTACCAGTTGAGATAGAGATAGGTTCATTGAGAGTAGCCCTTGAGTAGCAGATTCTTGAGACTGAGTAGGCTTAAGCTCAATTTGATCAACTTAACCTTTTATACAAGAAGAAATTGAGAGCAGTAGATCATGTTCAAGCCTATCAGAGAAAGATGGCTCGTGCTTTCAGGAAACGAGTTAAGCCTAGACCATTACAAAAAGAAGATTTGGTTTTGAGGATTCTCAGAGGCTTAGTTGGAGACCCTAGAGGGAAGTTCAAACCTAGTTGGAGTGGGCCTTATGTTATTCGAGATTTGACTCCAAAAGGGGCTGCATGGTTAACCGACTTAGATGGAAACCAATTTTCAAAGCTTACTAATGTGGATCAGTTGAAGAAGTATTACGTTTGAGATTGTGGTCGCAAGATGGGTGGCCACCATTTTGGTTAGCCTTATACCTTATCACCTTTATTAATATATTAGACTATTGCTAGCCCATTGAGCCCCATGTGGTATGTTATAGCCTTTTCTTGTAGGTGGTTTGAATTGGCTTTACGTTTAATTAAAATTTTAGTTTGTTGAAATGATTGATTTTTATGTGTTAATTATTAGATTTTAAACTTGCCTTAATTAGTGTTAAAAATGTTTGTTAAGCTTAAATTTTATTTTAGTAACGTAAGTTTATTTAAAAAAAATAATAATTCCATGAGTTCATATTTCATTTCATTCATACTTTGGTTCATTCATATTTATTTATTTATGTGTTAGCAACTTATCTATTTGATTATGAGTTTAATTTTATAGGTCAGAAATTTAGTTTTAAAATTTGTTTTGGGTAGTTTTATAATTTAATTTTTGGTTATGGTAAAATTTTAGTTTGTTGAAATAATTGATCTTAGGTGTTAAATATTTTGATTTTTGAATTTGCCTTAGTTAGTGTTTAATTCATTTTGAGATTAGATTTCAATTTAATAATGTAAATTCATTTAGGAAGTTGATTCCATGAACTCATATTTTGTTTTAGTTTGCTTTCATTTCATTTGATTCATTTTAATTGTTTAAGGTGTTTTTTTTTTATAATTCTAAGTTATTAATAAAATCCACATTTAGAAGGTATCTTGCTTAGTTTACTCTGATTTTCACTCATCTATTCAGTTCAAGTATTTTCTGTAATATTAGCTCACTAATAAAATTAATTCTATGACTGACAATTCATATTTGCCCTAATTTAATTTGGTTCATTTTAATCAGTCTCGATGCGTTTGTGTGTTTAATCGATCACGTGCTAATTCATTATTAATACTCTTAATTGATATGTTTCTTGAATATTAGTCATTACTTTAATTTATTAAAGTTTGAATAGTTTATTACTTAGGTAGTCTCTGGTAAAATTTACTTGTCAGAGGCCGTCGAAAAATAATGAAGATTGGTCTTCATTCACATCATTTCAGTTTGCTTGGTTGCCAAAAATTTTACTTTGTGATTTTGTTTCCATTTGTTTTGCTTGGTATTCTGTTTCTTATACGTTTTATTGTTCTCAAATTAAGTTCTCTTATTTTAAAAAATAACACTTTTCTCAAAAGATCCCTTTAAAAATCTATTTCAAAAACTCATTTAGAGTCCTTAGAATCAAAATCTCATTTTCTTAAATAATATGCAACCATCTTTTATTCGGTTCACATCTTTCTTGGTTTTCAATGAAAATTTTGGTTTTGAACAAAACACGAATCAAAGCTTGTATTCCCAAATAAATGGGATGATTCTAGGCTAGATTTGTGTATACCAATTGGGGAATTGGTGAAACCCCTACATAAGAAAATTTTTCAAAACTCTTCCTTGCTACCAGTTTTCACTTAGCCACTAACCCTTTAGATTTAAAATTTGTTTTAGCAACTTTAGAATATTTAAAAAAAAAAAATCCAAAACTCGTATGATTTTTCCCACTTCTTGAACTTGAATTTAAAATTTCGTTTAAGTTAGAAAATCATTCTAGAATAGAAGATATAAACGAGTCTTTAGGGGGGCTCTGCTTTCACCCAGTTCTAGAAATCCAAGACCTTTTTGTGAAAATAAAATACCAGACGACTTTTTAAATTTGATTCAATATTTCTACTCAATTATAGTCTTCTTGAAATTGATATTAGACACATAAAATATTAAATAATATTCCTTTTTGAGGGAGATATGATTTTTTCAAAGTCGTACTTACTGCGCATCATGGAATTTGGACATCTGATTAGTTGGAGTGTTTTAAAAATATTTTTAAGTATTACCCAACCTTGAATTTATTTTTCTTGTGATAAAGACACCTTGAACGATGTATGTGATTTTTTATTTTTATTTTTTGTATGAATATATGTGATGTCTTATTATTTTTTTTAAAAAAATATTGTTTATGAATGTCACTATTTTTTTTTACCTAATCTAGACCTTCTGGAACTTTTGAGTATCATTGCTGCAATTTGTCATTCTAATTAGTGTTTGGATTTTGGAATCTTGTTCTAGATATATAGGAGTTGCTTCTTGAATTTTTTTTGTGATTAAATTCCACTCTAATTCATTTTTTTTAGAAATTGTTTTGTGATGCTCCCTTTACTATACGCATGTTGATGACGCAGTACTTGCTTGAATTTGTTATCTGCTTTTGGAGTCATGATGCTTAGAAGTATGTTTGATTCGTTATGATTAAATACATGTCGTGTGCTATATTTCTATACTAACTTTGATGTCTTGTGATAGCGTTTGAGAAGCAGTCCAGGTACGCACCCTAAATCTCTTTTATGATCATGATTTGACTTTTCTTGTTTAGCATGCTATTTTTTTTAAATCACCTCAGTCTACCTAGGTACCCTCAATCAATCAATTAATTGCCTCATTCCCCTCAACTTAGTAAGTAGAGACCGCTTTAGGGCTTCAAGAGGTGCTACCTCTTAGAGGTACCTTCCCAATAGATAACCTGATCCTCGGACCTAGACTCGGGTTTTCGAGACATGCTTTTCCAAAAATGTGGAGTCATTTTTTTTAGGGATTTATTTCTTGTTTTATTTTCCCTTTAAAATAAAATAAAATAAGTGGCGACTTCGACTTTTCTAAAACAAAAATTTCACTAATAAAAGTGTTTGAATTAAAATACGTATTATTGTATGTTGTCACATACGGTATTTTTATTAATGCAATAATTTCATTATTTAAGAATAATTTTGAAATTACGATAGATTCAACTATTGTTTTTAATATATTATGTTATATCTTTATATATATATATATATATATATATATATATATATATGAATTTGTAGTGTTTGAATTGAAGTTTTGAGATAGCAAGATGGTTTAAATCATGATATATTCTCTTGAAATTTTGAGCTATGAATTAATTTTTGCACATTGATTTAGATCATAATAATATTTGAATAAAATTATTGATCTATCATTACAATTAGTTTGATTATTGAAATTCTTCCTAGTTATTTCATGTATAAATTGCTCTACACTTATAAAATCAAATGTATGAGATATTTAAAAAATATGTAACTTTAATTCATTTTTTTTATATTTTTTGTGATGTTATATATGTTCTTGTTTTTTTTACAGAACTTATTGAGGTAAGTCATCATTAATGACTAGTATTTTTCTATTGATTTAACTCTTTTTCTTTAACAATATTTCTTCAACTCTATAAGGGTGAGGTTTTTATGACATGTTTTATGACTTGGTATTTTGATGAAACTCTTGTCTCATTAATTGTACAACATTGATGACAAACAATATTAATACTATATCGGTGATAGAAACTTGATTAAAGGATCCGAAAGAATCTATGTTAGATCCAAAAGAATCTTGTAAGACCAACTTGGTCCCCTAGGGTAAATGATGATGCGTTAATTCATCGTAAAGTCATATGAACATATAGTACAAAAACAAGAAATTTTTATCTAGTGACTAGTTTACTTATACACTTGAAAGGTAGAATGACATGTTGTTCAGATTATCATTTTAATGAGACAATTTTCTCATCATTAGGAAGAAAAGATCTAGTTCCAAAATAACGATGTGAAATTATTTAAATTGCATTGACTTTGACTCATCTTGATCCTCGTACTAATCAATGTGAACTAGAGGTTCAAAAGATTATTCATTTGCAAGGACGTGCAAATCAACTACCAAATGTTTTCATTGATGCAAAGAAAGTGACAAAATCATTTTCACTAACCGAGAATATTCCAATATGAATTGATGTTCCTGAAGGATAATTAAATAATAAGTTGATGTCCCTAAAGGACGATTAAATAATGAGTTAGTGTCCCTGAAGGACGATTAAATAATGAGTTGATGTCCTTGAAGGACGATTAAATAATGAGTTAATGTCCCTGAAGAACAATTAAATAATGAGTTTAAGGCACACTTGAAGTGTGGTAAACCCTGAAGAGGCAAACACATTCCCTAGAAGAGGAAAATAGAAGGAAAAATATATGAAATATGGCACTCTTGAAGAAGTTGCATATAAAATGGGTTATTAAAATGATTGATCAATTTCAAGCAACCCCTAAAGAGACATAGTTTAAATAAGTAGCCCTAAGAAAAGCATATATTTTATAATTCGCTCTTGAAAAGGTGCAAGTACCTAATAATGATGAGATTTCAATTATCTACTTATATATGGAGAAAAATGTGATTGAAATACTCTTGTCATTGACAATATATTTTCTTTTCAACTGGTTATTGACATCATAAGAAATTATGAGGATCCCAAACTAGGAATGATGGATGAATGCCAACATAGAAAAGATTGGCCAAAATGGAAAGAATATATCTCAACAAAATTATACTCATTAGAAAAATGATAAGTATTTAGACTTGTAGTCCAAACATCTTAAGTCGTCAAGCTTGTTGGATATAAATGAGTATTTATAAGAAAGTGCATTGAGAAAAATGAAATCACGAAACATAAAGTGTATATGACTCATAGCTCAAGGTTTCCTGTAGAGACCTGATATTGATTATAAGGAAACATATTCTTCTATGATGGACACAATCATATTTAGATATCTAATTTGTTTAGCAATCTCAAAAGGATTGGATTTGCGTCTCATGGATGTAGTTACTGCATATTTATATGGATCTTTAGACAATGACATATATATGAAAATCCCTGAAGAATTTCAAATGCCTGAAGAAACTAATTCAAAATATTGTAGCATATACTCAATTAAACTACAAAGATCCTTGTATCGATTAAGTAATCCAAAGGCATGTGGTACAATCACTTCAATAACTATTTGAAATGGGAAGTATGTATATGTTACCTTATTTGGCTATGCATATTCATTATGTTGAATATTTGCAATTATTACAGTATATGTAGAATATTTGAATTTTTTTGGAATTCCTAAAGAGCTTACAAGAATAGTTGACTATTTGAAATGTAAATTTGAAATGAAAGATCCTAGAAAATAAATTTTTGCTTTGGACTACAAATCGAGTACTTTTCAAATGAAATATTACTTCATTAGTCAACATATACAAAGAAAGTCTTGAAGCACTTTCATATAGATAAATCACATTCATTAAGTTATTCGTTCACTTAAAGTAAACAAGGGCTTGTTTCATCCTAAAGAAGATAATGAAAAACTAATTGGTCCAGAAGTACCATATTATAGTGTTATTAGTACATTGATGTATCTTGCAAATTATATACGACTAGATATTGCATTTTTTGTTAACTTACTTGCAAGATACAATTTTCCACCAGCTCAAAGACATTGGAATAAAGTTAATCATATATTAAAATAACAAGGGTCTATATTATTTGAAAAGATCATAATCTCAATTGTTTGAATATGTAGATGTTAGGTATCTTTCAGACCCCTACAAAACTCGATCTCAAGTGAAAGCCATTCATGTTAACCATAGCCTTGAGCTACTCATAACATCTAGAGCCTTAAGCATATATTTATCTATGGTGGTACGACAATATCGTAGAGATCAATCAAGCAAATAATGGAAATATGTGGACTACCCTCCATCAGAGGTAATGCTACCAAGTTATATAATGTTGTATGCATTGCACAGATTAAAGAATGATGCATTAAGAGTGATAAAATTAAGCATATATAGTTCTTTTACATTCATCATCTCCAGAAGAGTGATCAAAACGTTATTCAATGAGTAAGATCAAGAGACAATTTAGCATATCTATTCACAAAGGCATTGTCAACTGTAATACTCAAGAAGCTCATTAGAATACATCGACTCAAAGATCTCCATGTTACGCTACTAGAGAGAATATAATCATGTCAACATTTGGGGGAGCTAATTGATAATAATATCACTACGCAATACTTTTTTTTTCCTTCATCCAAGTTTAGTCCCACTGGGTTTTACTAGCAAGGTTTTTAATGAGGCAGTTGTAGTAATCTAAAATAATATTGTGCTCTTTTTCCTTCACTAAGGTTTTTCTTGTAGGATTTTTCCTTATAAAGTTTTAATGAGGCATATTCTTATGATCATCCAAGGGGGAGTGTTATAAAATATGAGATTTTATCGGATTATGGGAACTTTTGAATGACCATCCATATTAATGTATATCTCTTTGTGACATCCTATAAAAGGGGATACCTCTAATGAAAATTTATTCATTTTTCTTCCATTCTACTTTTCTTTGAGGATTTCTGTTTATTAACTCTTGCATGGTAAATTCCTTAATTAACTCTTACATGATGAGGGTTTTATTTTAACTATACAATTAGTGTATTTCTTAATTAGATTAATGATTTCTTTCTTTGTCTTCTGCTTAGTGAGATAGAAATTCTTTAAAAAATAATCAAGTGTCATTAATTTAATTTTTTTGTAATAATGGACACATTTGAAATGATAGAATAAAACATGGGAATAGGAAATTCATTCCATTTCCCATTCATTATTGTCCCCATTACTTTTTAGAAAAAAGAATAGGAATTTCTTGTTGATAAAACTCCTAGCTCTCAGCAAGGAATAGTATGGCAATAATTTAAAGTAGACTTGTTGGTCTAATATGCATGTATGCCACAACAATTTAATGTTCAGTATTGTCAAATTATTTCTATTAGAAGTACCAATCACCAAATAATCATGCTTGTCTAATTGAACTTCAAATCAATTTCTTTTTTTTCAAATCATTCTACAATAGATTAAACTTATTCAACCTATAAGTTGTATTTCTCTTCCTCTACAAATTGAAATTTCCTTCCAAAATTGATCTAGCATGCTTTTGTGGTTTTTCTATTGCTTTTTTCTACCTTTTTTTATCATGGGTGCACCCTTGTTCTCTTATTTCATCTCAAATTTTGGAATCACCGCAAGTTGTTCATTTTACTCCCTTTTCTACCTTTATTCTTAAAAATAACACATCAATCCACAACACAAATTCTAGTTAATGGTAGCATATCCAAAACACAAATATTAGTACCTTAATATACTAAGATTTGGGCACAAATCAAAGGTGTTTAATTTAATTGAACATGATAATATGTTGAAAAGGTAAATGTCACAATAGCCCCTAAATTATTGTTATAGTGACTTTTTGCATTTCTTGAACTAAAATGGTAATCAATGCCCTAAGGCCACAAAGTTTGAACAAAGAGCCATATTTAGTCTTTTGAATCCCATTTTCCCTCTAGATTAATCTATTGAGAGTACTCTTTTTAATTGCAAATAAAAAATAAAAATAAATAAATAAAAAATAAAAAAAAATGGAAAAGTGTCATTGCTTAGAGTAGCCTCTAGCCAAAAAAGATATGATAGTAAGCTAGGTTATCATCCATTGAGATTGGTACTCAAGATGCTTAGTTGGTTAAGGAAAATGTATTGATTGTCTATTTTCTAACTTCAAAATTAACCTAACCCACCTGAAATTGAGATCAATTATGATTGTGGTGAAGATTTTGGTTATGATGAATAAAAAAGCACAATAGAAAACTAATCAACTTTTAAAAGATGTCTAATAAATCAAATTTCAAATCTAGTAATATAATACAAATTATTCTTATTTTTTAATTTAAACCACATCTTAAGAGTGAATTAAATCTAGAAATCAAGTTTGGATCATTAAAAGTCCATTAAAGATGACCTAGTCTTTGTTTCTCATTTTAGCATTCAAACAACATATTCATATTTAGAATTCATATCAAATTTGGATACAATCAATTAAAAAGAGTTCTTTAATGATCAAGCAATAAATAAGCATCACTAGGACCATGCCAAGTGGTGATTTCACCTTGATTGAAGAGAACTACATAAACAATTTAAATCTTAGATTTGAAATTCAAGATAGAGATTTAGATTGGAAGTTTACAACTAATTCATTTCCTTAATGTGAATTCTCCATCTTCATTGTTCCTTTGTTTGGTTCAGACCAAATCATTCACTCATGGTATGGAATTCCTTGTCAAATACCATGTTTGATAATCGAGAAAATAAGAATATTGGAGGGAAATTTTGAAAATGCTCTCAAACTCAAATGAAAATTTTACTCTCAAAACAAAATTAAAGTTTCCAAAAGAATCCCTTCTAACTACCTAGCTCATCTTATTTCTAGACAACTCAAGCATCATGTGGCAACTCCTAAACTAGCCTAACCTACCACATAAGCAAGTAAAAATACATGAGAACCAACAAAAATCACAAAAGAAATTAAAGTCCATAACTTATTCACAGTTTAAACCACTCCAAACCAATTTGAACATTCAATAGAGCAATTTTGCTTTAGCATATGTGTAAAGTCAATCATTGCATTTTCTCTCAATTGAAAACCACTTTCAAAAAGGTTTTAAATTGATTTTAGATCAAGCAAAGTCAAAAGCACTTTGCCCACTAAAAATAACTTTAGCAAAAAAAAAATATATACAAATTGTTTTCAATGTAGTAATCAATTTCAATGAATTACAGAACCAATTCCTTTCACAGCATTTCACCACTGTGTCTTTTTTGCAAACCGATTTAAATGTATTGGAATCATGTTTCACTTTTAAAATCATTTTAACAATCACTTAACTTCATGTTCTTTGTATGCTCAATTCATTTTGCAAATCCTTTCTTTTGAATCATCAAACTTATCATCTTTCCTTCATTGTTTTGAATCTTATTTCCCTCCATTAATCTTTCACAAATCCATTTTTTGAAATTCTCTTTAAAATACATCTCTTTTATTCCTTTTTATGGATGTTTTACTCAAAATTGTATATTAGGACTAAATGAGGGACTTAGCATGACTTCAAGCTAAAAGATATTATTAACCTCAAAAGGATTTATAAAAACTTTATTTTATATGAGAGACTACTAAGCATAATTTAAGCTAAAATGCATTATTAACCCTCAAAATGATAGATAAAATCTCTATTTTATATGTGAAAATAATACAATTTTGAGTATTAATCAAAATCAATCACAATTTGTTAAAATTGTTTTATTGTTAATTTTTTTATTCTTAATAATTACCCCATTTTTCAATTATTCAAACTCAAATTTTTCTTTACATTCCATTTCCATTTGATAATTATTTATAGACTTAAAAAAGTGTCACTCAATCACAAATGGCCACGTGGCTAAAAAGTCTCATTTCTTGGTTTTTTTTCGTCCCAGTTCTTCAAATTTATATGTTCCATTTCATTTCATTCCACCTTTATTTATTGTCCAAATTTAGTTACATATGATCAATAGCCTAGATTTCAAGTTAAGTATGGTACCAAATCCATGCCTAAGAATTTTCTTTGAAATATCATTCTCTCAATCTTATAAATCTACTTTTTTTCAATTTTATAAATCCATTCCATAAAATATTAAAAGTGATTAATGTTTAGAATAAGAAAAAATATGCTTAGAAAAAAAAAAGTCATTTGATAAAACTTGTAAAGTGTTGTGAGATTGGAAAAAATAAAAAGGGAACTCCTCATCATAGTGTTAATTGTTTGAATATCTAAAAAAACCATTCCAAGCCCTAGATCATAAGATGGATGCATTTAATATTCATAGGGATCTAGATCTATGCACAATGGGAGCTTTTATTAAGAACACGTTAGATCTAAGGCTAAAAAAACCTCACCTTTGGAGTTGGATGTTCCCAAATTCTATTCCAATCAACGCAAGTGATCTCAAAAACCCACAAATCTTCCACCCAATGGCTCTCTCATAAACCTTAATACTAGAGAACAATAGAATTCTCTCTATGAAAGTGGAGCTAAGGCTCTCTCTCTCTCTCTCTCTCTCTATATATATATATATATATATATATATATATATATGAAAGAAGGAATGGATGGATTGTCTAACCCTAAACCCCTAAGGAGGTTCATATAGTTTCTTTGTGGTCTTAAGTTACTTAAGCCCATATTGGGTTTAAGTCACATAATCTAGCTCACTAAGTACTAATTAATTAATTAGCTCAATATAGAAATATCATTCATAAGCTTCTATGTAACTTTGTGTTCTTATCAAAACACCCTTATACATACTAAAGAATAACAAACCCATCACTTCCTCAAATCATGTGCCACCAAGAATGTGAGCTCAAGCGGGGACCATTGGGATCCATAGGAAAATATAGCTCCTTCATAATCCAATTTTGTAGTTAACGTAGCAACTCATTACAGAGAGTCTATTGCACTCCAGTATCCTATAATATTAAGTCGAGATATAAAGCTCAAGTCTCTGACCTACTATTCAATACATGCAAACTTCTCATGAATTGGTGTTTGTAATATAATGAGGTAGAAGCTATCAAACTCTCAAGATTACATCTATCATCTTAGAGTCTCTAATCATCTTATTTTATGATCAACTATCATACTCTAGTCCACAAAACACATATGTCAAATCTCACTTAAGGAATCATTGTGGTACCATAGATTACATGATCACAATTTCTTAGGATCACCCAAAGGGATATACTGTCTCAATCCCATGATCACAGTGTCTTTATTAAGAATATCTATTGTCATTTGTATTAATCAACAATGACCCAATCCATAAGGAATCTATGACCAACTTTTAGGGTTTCACCCAAAGGTTAAAGTCATTAAAGACTTTGACATTACCTCAATATTCTTTTAAGGTTGAGAATCCATACAACATAATAGCTTGGTGAAATCATGGCTACCCAATAGCCAATATCATGACTCATTGTAGGTTCTATCCAATATGTAACAATTAGGAAACTCATTTCAATAACCAAGACAAGTCATTTCTCTAATTAGGAGGTAATGCACTATAATCTTAGATAAATTATCTAAGTCCATGAACCAATTGTGGTCACTCATCAAATTGCAAGGAACTCATGACTTAGATCTTCTATGCAATTTATAATGCACCCAAGTCATGTATAATGCAAGTGATGTAGGTTCAAATATTAAATAAATGCAACTATGGATAGAATAATAGAAACTAAGATCTCATTTGTTATATCATGTCATACTTTTAAAGGCTTTATCCCAATGTTAATATATTTTCTTGAATTATAAACTCATGTCTTTTCTTTTTTCTTTTTTCTTTTTTTAAAATGAATTCATATCTACCTTGAGAATAGTGAAATTATATGCCTTGTTTGGCAATAATTTTTTTTAAATTGTTTTTTATTCTCCAGAATAAATATAGAAAAAAATTGTTTAGCAACCATAAAGCATAAAATAGTTTTCTATTCTTAAAAACAAAAAACTGGTTGTTCTCAAAGAACATCTCACACAAATATAAAGAATGATTAAAAATAAATCACCATAAATAAAATTTATTTTTAAAATATATTTTAAAACATAGAAAGAGGTTAAGAACATTTCAGGTTCCTAAACAAACCTTGTTCAACAAATCATTAGAGAATTTAGAAAAGTTAGTTTTTTAAACTATTTTCAAAAATACTTTCCATATAGAATCATAGTTTTCTATTTCTTATGTTGTGTTGGTAATTCCATATGAATTTTGTTCACATGAAAGTTTAAGCTTAATTGAAGCTTCATCATAACATAACTTCAAGGATCATGAATAAAAGCTATAGAACAATATACTTAATGGAGTGTTATTAAGAAAAAATTGATGGCCAAGCAATCTTGGACTGGTTTCATTAGATTTTATTGAAACATAGATAATATACTGGAAAATGAAAAATGCGTACCATTAATTTATAGGGGACTAATCAGTCGTCAAAGAGGATCAATCGATACCTAAGAATGGAGAGCTACTATTAGCAATAAGCGACTAACTAATTGCCATTTCAAGTGATGTCATTTGGTGTTGGGTTATTATGTTTTTTAGATTAGTGGAATGATTTATTAGTCTATTAAGCTACCAAAAATCCTTCACAACATATTGGATTTGAATAGTGATTACATCGAGCATAATGATCCTATAAATAGGGATTTGTTTTCATTTGTAACTTAGTTAGAAATGAGTCAAGAGATTTTTTAGAGAAATCTAGGTAGCTTCCAAATCTTATGTAATCTTGATCTATTTTCCATTTGAGATCATATTCACTTTTATTTAGTAATTCTCTTCCTCTTACTTTTTGATTTTAAAGGAAATTCAAGGATTTACATGTATCTTGTAATCTTGAAGGAAATTCAAAATCAATTGAAATCAAGATTTTGTCTCAAGAAAGATGCACAAAGTGAATATAGAATTGATCATTAGGCTCAAGTTTTGTAAGACTATTTCTTTTTCATTGAATTCTAAATTAGTGGATTTTGGTTATAGCAAAATTTCTCATGGTCTTGTGTGATAAGATTGTATTATTTTTAGGTATTAGGCGCTAAGTCAATAATTTCTCATCCTCAACTAGTTAACTTAGGGCATTGGAGACTTAAGGCGTTTGAATTTCAACAACCTTGTTCAAACCATCTATTGACCTTCATCCCAAGCTTTGAATAGTATCCATAAAACCAGATAACTGAAGTCTCCTCCATTAAACTCTATAATGAGAACAGAGAAATTCCAGCTAGTTAGCTCAGGCCAGCAGGTTTTCAAGGCCTTGCACAAGCCATCCGTTGCACCTTAAGTTTTATGTTAAAATTTGCATTTTATCCACTCATTTTTTTATTTATTCTCTTTTTATTATTTTATTTTTAATAGTGATGCTGTCTCAACTCATCATAACATTTGGCATCATGGGGGTTACATATGCACACAATCATGAGTAATAGAATTTCAATGAATAGCCTTATGGCAGATGCATACTATGTGTCTAGCATTGGTGGAAGTCATTAGTAGGGGAGCAAAGTGTTAGGCGGGGCTTGAGAGGGTTAAAATAGTTATAAATCTCAATTCTTCCAAAGGTGGTTATGGTTTCTTAGCCCTTCCTAATTCTTGTTTCTCAAGAAGCACTATCTCTAGCCAAATAACAGGTTTTGTTTATGAACAACCAAACAAACAACTAAAACAACAGTTACCATAACAATTGGAAACAAAAGACTAGTGACAATGATAAAAAGCAAACCAACCAAGATAAACACTTAACCTATATAACAACTCTCCTCTTTCCAATAACCAAAATGATACATTGCCCTTAATGTTTCCATGAAGGAGAAATGCAACTAAGGGGTAACAAAATAGAGGAGAGAACATGGTAATAATGTTCAGACTCATAAGACACTAGTAGGGTATGATACTACTCCATCATAGACTATTGCATCTCATCATCCTCTACCATTTTATATTCTGGGAATGCTTCAATGCTAAGGTTTTTTTTCTCCATTGCTTAGGTTAGGCTCATCGTCTATGATTTGGTGGTATAGATGGTAGAAGTTTTAAGTGATCAATTAAGGGAATAAAAGCCTTAAAGCCTCAATTTCTAACTAACATCTAAGGACTTTTCATGTATGATGTCTTGTAGCGTGTACCTTGGGTGGCAATGAAAAAGATGATATCTAGTGTATCTCAACTTGCTGGAGATAACCTCTGGGTATTCAAGTTTCATCTTGTGGACTATTGTGAAGGATTTTAAGACGGAAGATCAATGAATGCATCAAAAACTGCATCTGGAAGATATACATATTCCTCTTACTTCATGGCTCGAACCATTCTTAGCATGGAATACTATTGCTTAGTTTTAGATCTCTAGATGTATAAATTGAAGGCTAGCACCAAAAAGGTCAATCATAGTTTCTTATGCAGGTGGAATGCTTCTATATGTCCCTTCTCGGACCTCCATCTTTTATAGTACCATGGGAATAGATTATTGACAATCTCTTGCATGGAATTCAACCTAGGTCTATTCTTCTATTACCAATCAAGTGAGGTAGATAAGGGATATGTGAGGACTATGTTATGAGCTTTGTTCCTAACCTATAATGAATAGAAATTTCAAATTTACTTTTCCTAGTTTCTAGAACTAGAATTATTACCATGAACTAGAAAAATAACTTAACCAATTAAGGGAGAAAAAAATCAGACAACAAGGATTTGACATTATAGTAACTTAGGTGCACAAGCAACTCCTACACCTTAAATGCATCCTCTTCATTGATCTCCTCATGTAGAGGTCAAGTGTGAACTCATTGTACTTATATGAGGGAACCATCTTGAGTGTGTACATTTTCCATTAGTTGGGCTTCAACTTTCTAAACTTCCCCTTTTGGTAATTGATTGAAGTCCATGAATTTTCCCTCTCCTTAATCATTGAGTTTTAGCTACCAAGGAGAGCTACTTCTTCTAGGGTTTTGGTTGCGGGCCTTGTTGATTCACCAGTAGTTCAATACCAATTGCTCATCAGAACTCAAATTTATCACTTTGCTAGGACCAATTAAACTTATCTTAGTGCATTTTAGTACTTACGACTAGCCACATACTTCATATTTTTTGTTAAGACCCTTAAATTTTGAATTCGATGATTTTCTTAGTGTTTCAGCTTCAATTTAAGGGTGTTTGAAATCTCATAAATGTTCCAAAGAGATGGCATGAACAAGATTTTGAGAAAATAAAAATGAAGAAAAAAAAATGATAATGTGCATAGAGTTGCACACAATAGTATTGTTTCAAAGCTACACACAAACTTAGTGATTCATTCTCAATTGGTGTCTCAGCTGATTCATGTCCAGTTGGTGCTCTTTGATTGAGAGAGTAATCAACAAAATTTATAACCTATATCACCATGCATTAGGATAGCTTAGCTAATATAGCATAGTGGCTCTAGGATCGTTCACTGGGAAGGGTTTTCAACTCTCAACTGATACCAATTCAAAGTAAATTGGTGCTTTTTCATTTCAAGGTTAGCTTAAGAAATAAAACACAAACTTTGTTTAAATGAGGTTTTGTTTAAAGCTAACTAAAAAGAAAGTAATGGAAATTACTTATGACGAAAAACATTCCTTGGAGGTTTAGGTTCACAGGGGAGGTTCCTTATGCAAAAACAGAGCTCCGGTCATTTGGTTCATTTCCTCGCATTAGAGAATTAACATATAGTCAATTCTCTAACCGGTGTTGTACAGATGCAACCTTTAAATGGATTTCAGCTCTAATTCCCTCTCACTGATGCAACTTGCAATGGCTCGTGCCTCTCACCTAGCATTTTCCATTCAAGGTGATCTTTAACCTTAGACTTTCCTTCTCAAGCTCGCAAGAGATAACTAATGGATGTCTCCTTGGAGTCCAAAAGCTTACCAAGTGTTGGCAATTCTAGAAAATCCTACCTCCAAGTCACTTCCCAAAAGCTTGCAAGAGATAAACAAGTGCATCTCCATGGACGGAGATCACGTGCCTTACCAAGTGTTGGCTCAAGTGACTTGAAGGTGTTTTAAGTTAACTAAAAACATAGAAATCATTAAAGGATCACACTTTCTCTTCATTAAAGACTGAAACCAAAAAGCTACTAATTCTTGCACTTGGAACCTTTCCCGGCAACCTTAACTCCAAGGAACTAAAAGTCTAGCCACTCATTCTCTGAGGAAACTTCCTTAGAGCTTGTTTGGCTAGTAAGAAAACTAAGGAGAAAACAAATATATGAAGGAAAAACAGAGCGAGCTCTCTAAAATATATTTCTTTCTTCCGTTTATTACATAATAGATATCTTTGTAAAGAAAATTACAAACTATATATATATATATGAAGTTATTCACCCTTTTCCTTGCTTAAAGACTAAGGAATCCTATGATAGGTGGATTACAAGGAGACTTTGGGGATTTAGACAACAAATATCTAAAGCAAAATATCCTAAAATATCTCAAAATGTCGATAGGAAATATAAGGAAGCTTCAGGAGAACACCGCTGCACTGTATACTCAGAGAAAAACTCTATAGGTAAGCGTTATCAGAAGGTCCGAATATATCTATCCGGAGAAGTTGAAGCGTCCTCTTCTCCCATCCGGCTGTGAGATATCCGGATGTAAAAATGTCGGCACACGGAATTCCGGATATGAAATGTCGGCGCACGGCTCACATCCAGATGTAAAATGTCGGTGCACGAAACGTCCTCCTTTCCCATCCGGATGTGAGATATCCAGATGAGATGGAATGCCAGCCGGATAGAATTCTTCCCCATGTGCAAGGTGTACGGACCCCTCTTCCGGATGACACAGATCGCGCAAAGCTATTCGGATCAACTCCATCTGGATTCCCCAAGAGGACATGTGGCGCGCTCTCCTATCCGGACTCCCTCAGGGAGAAGCACACGGTACTCGTGAACATCACACTCGGATGATAGCATCTCCTACCCGGATGTGTTGTCCGGATCATTGACTTCCGCCGCCATCCTGTCCGGACGCCCTGTCCGGACATCTTTTACTCCTTGCGTTCCGGATCTGCTTATGGAAAAGGACTTCAAAGCTTCGGTTCTTCATGTTTTTGAGCTTTCCATTGCTTTGCCATGGATTCCAAAGAACTCTCCTTAATCACGGATTGCTTTGGTGATAAAAAAGCTATCAAAACACCAAAACTTAACACAATTTGATTAGAATTGATTGCAAGGGTCCTTAATATGTTAATTGGGTTAAAAGGTGATAACTACTACTCAAAAGTGTTTAAAAGAGTTTATTACAAGCTATGAAATAGCACTTTTTGAGTAGTAATCACTTAGTTAAGCACATAACCGTCATAACTACACAGATTTGAAGAATACAATGAAGACCTGTACAAAAAAGTACTCTCAACCCTTGTGACTATGCACACTAAGAATTCCTAGGTCATCTCCATTGAACATTATCAATTTACTGTGCACAACCAAAGCCATGCCCATAAAACATCTCTAAGTTCATAATGCATAAGCAACACTCGTTTAGCATTGCGCACAACACATTGCATTCAGTATGAATGTGCATACTAACCCATGCATAACCAAGGTTAAACATATTGGGATATATCACCGATATAACCTCGATATTTTAAGTGTCAGTGGATCCCAACATGAAATCCAAAGGGATATATCCAAGGCCCGATATTTCCATATTTTTTTGCTCATTTATCACAATTTTTTTTGTGTTTCCATTGATTTTTCACCAATTTATTGGGATTTTTCCGATTTTTCCCAATGAGTCAAAACTGGGTCAAAGTTAGCAAAATGAGATTTTAGCTTTACCGTGTGGTTTAAAAAAGGCAGCCCATACACCACTAAGGCAAAACATGCCTCGCTTAATATTGTAGCTTACATTTTATATATGTTATGTTTACACCTAAATTTTATATATAGAAATGTATTTTATTGTTTACACTTAAATTTTATATATAAAATATATTTTATATTTACACCTATATTTTATATATATTTTAAAAAATAAATTTTTAATGAATATATTGATTTTAATCATTTATTTTTAAATCTCATTTATTATTGAAAGCACAAAAATCATGAATTAAATACAAATATAATAATTATGCATATATTATGAAGTATACATATATTATAAAGTAGATAAATTTTTATTTTAAAATTATTTTATTTTCAAATTCTATAAATTATCATTTTAGTATTAAAGAATTTTCAAATACCACCTATTATGGTAAAATGTTATAAATTATATCATTCATATATTAATTTCTTCATATATCAATTATAATATATGTATTATTACTTCTTATATCATTTCTTGAAAGTTTTCCAACATTTTCATAAGTTTGATCAATTTTCGCTCTATCAATATGTTGTGTCAAATATTCATCAATATTTCCTAATATATCCCAATATATTCATAAAATTAAGTTACTGATATATCTATCAAAATCAATATGTTCATCATTGTGCATAACTAAACACCACTATTGCACACACTCAAAAAAAACCTTATAATTAGAGCAGCCTACCTTTGAATTATGTGTCCATCATCTCAAACCATGGAACATGGGGAGAACAACAACCACTTAACAATTCGAAATGCACTTCAAATTCACCATCTATCTCGAATTCAAAGGTTGCGTTAGCATTTTAAGCTCCAACTCAATTTGAAATCACATTAAAATACCCTATCCAATTCAAAATTGACAAGGAACATTTAGAATTCATGAATTTTCTAGTTTTTGATACATTTATGATGCATTAATTTTGACCAAAATGGCTAACGAGAGTGTGTCACATATTGGGGTTATGCAAATACTATATAAACTTTTTTAGGTTAGGGCTTTAGGGTAGTAGATTTTGAAGTTTTCTTGAGTTTTTAATGATGAAGATATTTTAGTTTAAATTTTCTTATGCTTTCGATTGAAAAAATTATTTTTAATTCCTTTTGACGACATGTCTTTTTGCTATTCTATAGATTGTGTGAGTGACAACACATCCATGAGAGACTAAAACAGATTCTATGTGAAACATGAAGGCCTAAGGTTAAATGTTAGACCAAGGTTTAGTTAATCTCATACTTTGATCATAATGATTGATTTTAATGTTTATATTTAATTGTGATAGGCAAAGAAGATTTTCTCGAAGCAATTAAGAAATTACGTAGAATTCAAGAGGTAATCAAGAAGATCTCATCAAGATTGAAGATCAATTTTAGGTTAATCTTATATGTAAGGCTACGGGTGCACTAAGTTAGGAATGCATATCAACATCTTTTTTAAAACTGGATGAAGAATCTTTTTAAATGAAAATCTCTCTTGATTAATGTTATTCATATTTAGAAGGTTTTCCAAATCATGAGTTTGTTTAGCTAATTTTCTCCAATGCTTTGGCTCAAAATGGATTATTTTCTCAAAATCTTGTAAAATCAAGTCAATAGATCAAACTGTGTAGGTCAACTGGTTAAGGAATAGGTCAACCATGAGCATCCAGCTCCCTCAGGAGTTTCATCGGTTTGACTAGTGGTGGCAGGTTTAAGTTAAGTTCATTCCACTCTGGTTCCTCCTAATTTGTTGATTCCTCTTTGGTTCAGTCCCTATCAGTGTGGGTGCACTATCATCAACTGACTTACTAATTTCAATCACCTCTAAGATTCTCGGAATTTCTAATTCATTCCCTAACTTTGGGTCTGGGTCTCCTTTAAATTCATTAGGTTTTGAATTTGCCCAGTGATTTTTGTGTGGTTTCTATCAATCTTCACCTCCATATTTGAGAATTTCCTATGTAAGTGCGTCATTGAAATCTCCATGGCTGTCACCCTTTCCTCCAGAGATCTCTCAGCCTGGGCTCTTCCATCTTCATCTTCAACCATCCATAGACATCTCAATCTCAATTTATGGCTCTACCCTTAATTTTTCCTCTGCGGGTTGCTGGCAATAACTCATCACTTCTTTCCTCAGTTTGGCTTCATCTACCTGCATTCCTTCTACTTCTTTCTTAATTCTACTTCAATTTCCCCTCTTAAATCATTTGGCTCTAGTAGTTGAATCCCCTTTGATTGGCCTTTTCTTCTTGAAACCTTACTTCCTCCACATTTGTTTCTAGCTTTGATGTCCCTTGGTCTAGCTTCCTCTTCAGCTAAAGCTTAAGTTAATGCCAGGTACAACTTGTTATCCAATCACTTCATTTTTAACTGGAAGCAATCTGGCTCTTCTCAACTCCAATTCTATCTTTTTGGCTCCAACTTCATTTTTGTCAATCTTCGTCGACTACTACTTTTTCTTCCTCTTTTTCAAAAAGACGTCTCATGGCCATCAAATTAGCACTAAAGAACCTAGCTAGGCATCTTCAGTTTAGCCTTGTTTGAAATTTGTAGCCTCTTTAGCTAGCTCACTTGATGCAAGTGAATGAAGTTGTCTTCATTCAAAGTTGTTAGGTATGCATGCTTACTCTCCTTTGTACATCGCATAGAGGACCTCCAGCTTGAAATGCATTCTTTCTTTCTTATTCATGGCTACTGGATTTGAGATTGTGGTAGATGACATGGTCTACAAGCTTTGGGCTACAGCTAGCTCAGTTCCTCTTGTTATAATTCTTCTGAGTTTTCCAACAAGAATGCTCATTCAAAATCTCCTCTACTGAATGCTTCTCAGGAGATCAAAGACCTGATCAGTTACAAGGTGCAGGCCTGGCAGCGGTAGCTGATCACTTAATTAAGGCTGCTATATCTGCTCGAGGCATCTCGTATCCAATGCCATCAACTTGGAAAGTAATCGCTAATCTGCGTCTTTGCTTCGCAAAAATTTTCCACTTCAGGCTTTGGTAGATCAATCACACCAATCTTGTATTGTAAAACTTGAGCAACCCAATCAGCATCTAGCTCATGTTATACTTTAACGGAATTTCCTTGGCGGTTAGGTTACTCAGAGCTGGAATTTCCTTGGTGGCGGGTCTGAGTGCATTTGACGGTTCCTTAGCCACCATATTCACCAAGGACATCCGAGCGTTAGGACTGGGGGTATTGGACAACATCTTTCTGAATTTGTTACCGTTTTTCTATGCCACTCAACCTAGAAATTCTCTAGCTCTTATTTTTTATAGCTTGCATACGGTGCATCAGACTTCTCTTATGCTGCTCGTTCTATGGTAAGTTCCTCTCTGTCAAAATTAAATTTTTTCTGGGATTTGTTGATGATCAGGATGTAAAAGTCACAGATACGGCTTCTTTTAACATCTGTAAAAGTGATTAATAGATGGTGGCTGGGGCGATATGTTCTGCCTTTTTACTTTATGGGCTTGACTCTCTTCATGGGCTTGCATATGGTACCAGGAATCTTCATGTAAAACATGCACTAGCCCAAAACCCTAATTTCACAACTGTTCTTAAAAACAATTTTTTATTTTCCAAAACAAAAAAATAAAACTTACCAAAAAAAGAGGAAAATATGTTTGACTACTAGAAAATAAAAAATTGTTTTTTGTTCTTAAAAATAGAAAACAAGATGTTTTCAAATAACATTTTTTTCATTATTTTTTGTTGTTTTTATTTGTCTGTTTTAAGAAATCATTATACAAATAAGAAGAATGATAAAAAAATAAAGGACTATAGATAAAAGTTATTATAAAATCATAGAAAAAAATGGCAAAAATATTTCATGTTCTCAAACAGATTTTTGTTTTACCATCAGATAATAGTTTTTAAAAATTGTTTTGTATCTAGAATTGTTTTGGAAACCTATTCCCTGTTGTTTTATGAAGTAAAAGTCTATTTGGAAACCTGAAATATTTTTAACCTATTTTCTA
The DNA here is from genome assembly GCF_004353265.1 of Vitis riparia. Taxonomy (NCBI): domain Eukaryota; kingdom Viridiplantae; phylum Streptophyta; class Magnoliopsida; order Vitales; family Vitaceae; genus Vitis; species Vitis riparia. The sequence goes on along the minus strand of NC_048431.1, from coordinate 20,695,307 downwards.
TATTATTTAATATATTTTAAGAATAACTTTTATTTGTAGTGCTTTATTTTTTGTTATTCTCCACACTTGTATAATTATTTTTTAAAACAAGTAAAAATAACTAAAAATAATTCAAATATGTTCTTTGAAAACACCTATTTTCTACATTTAAGAATAGAAAGTTGATTTATGTTCTCTAGTTATGAAATGTATTTTCCTTTTTTTTTTCTCTCTCTTTTGGAGAACAGAAATTCATTTTTTAAAAAAGTTTCCAAACAAGTTCTAAATTTCTCTTCTACCCATGCTGGAAATTCAGGTACTATAGTATATTTATAAATTGGTAGGTCAACCTGATAGTGAACACTCAAACAATAGGGGAGGTTTAGGAGGGTAGAGGCTATGGCTCTTTCTTCTCTTTGGATGGTGGAAAACAATAGTTAGAAACCTTAACCCCTAAAGGGATATTTATAGAGTTCCTCCCTAAGCTTAAGTGACTTCAACCTATTAAGAGCTTGGATCACTCAATCTAGCCTAAATTGGGTTCTAATTGATTAATAATTAACCTCACCCATAGATCAAAGTCACTGCTAACTTAGGCACAAGCTTAGTATTCTCTCAAGATTGAAAGACAACACAATGAAACAACTAGCTAAAGTTATGACTACTTGATAGACTTGTGTCATGACTCACCATAAGTCTTCTCCAATGTGTAATCATACATACTAGTGCACTCACCATGGGAAACTCATCTTGATGGCCAAGACCAATCATCCCTCTAATTAAAAGATAATGCACTACAACCTCCAACAAGTTGTCTAGGCCCACGTAGTAGTGTGAACAAGTCCTCTACTTATAAAGAACTTGTGACTTGGATCTTTTGTGCAACTCTTAATGTACCCAAGTCATGTACAATACAAGAGATGCAAGCTAAAATGCTCACAAGATGTAATGTATAGAATAAGAATAGATAAAAGTGAAGCTAAAACTTTATTAAATAAATAATAACTTCAAATTTGTTATATCATGTCATGCTTTTAAGGGTTCTATCCTAACATTTCATCACTTTTATTGATGAATACTATGGGTTTGGATATGTGTACATAAGGAAAATTAGATGACTTATTAGGTAAACATATTAAGACACTTTGATTAAATTGAGGTGATATGTCTAGTAGGTTCGATTCTTTCATAGGGAGCATAGGATTATATCCTAATTAATGCAACCAGGACTCCTTTACAAATTTGAGAATAGAAATAAGAGTTTGAACTTTGATAGACCTAGTGATATCCATAATTGGTTTCTCATCATCTCCCACATCCTTTGGGGGATATGTCTTAAAGACAATGTGATACATCTTTTTCCTAAGAGGTATATCAACTTATAGGATATCTTATAGGATATCTAATAGGATTTCAAGGGTTATTACTTTATAGCCAAGATGATTAGAAGGTGTTTACTAGTACAAATACCAATTTTCTGCTAAAGATTATATGATAAGTAATAAGGGAAAGAGTAAGAGAGACTAGAATACACTAGAAATAGTCCCACTATCACATAGAATATTATGGGTCTTGGGGCATAGAGACATACATCTCCCATTACTTCTAGCACACTAGTACCTCATCATAGTGGGAGGTTTGTATCCCACAAATTATGATTAAGCAATGAGTATGGAGTTGGTGTTCATTCTTAGAGAGCTATGAGTGAATAGTAAGAATCTTTGTATTCTAACATAGTTTATGTTCCTACATAAGCACCTGTAGGGATAAAACCCATTGGTGTAAGTGTTAGGAATCTTGAATTACTTCATTCCCTGACCCTGGATCTCGATCATAAGGTGCATCCATCTACCCTAGGCTTCTCTAAATATAAATTAAAGTGGAATCGAGGCATTACCAATATGATATTAGATTTAGAGAATAATGAAAACATACCTAGATTTAGATGTTCCCAAATCAATTCCAAACTGTAAAAAATGTTGTTGAAAAAACTAAAATCGTAGAAGGCATCATAAAATCTCATCTACCCAATAGTCTTCCACCTAATCTCTCCAAAAATGGTCTTGGCATGAGAAAAAGATAGGTTTTCTCTCTAGAAGGTGTCTAGCTACAGTCTCTCTTTAGAGGCATTGTGGAAGATGATAGGAAAAACTAAAACCTTAACACCTAATAGGGATATTTATAGAGCTCCCTATGGGCTTAAGTGACTTGGGCCCAAAATGGGCTTAGGTCATCTAATCTATAGCCCAATTGGGTCCTAATTAATTAATTAGTCCTAACAGGTTCCAATTAATTAATTAGTCCACTCCAAAAAAAAACAAGTCATAAGACCTAATGCAACCTTGTCTTTTTCCAAAACGCCCTTAGGCACACTTATGAACCAAAAACTTAATTCCCTTAAAATAATTGTGCCTCTATGAAATAAGAGCTCTAACAATGATCATTGGGACCCATAAGAAAATATTGGCTCCCTCATAATCCAATTTTGAAGTTGATTCAACGCTCCACTAAAGAGAATCAACCACACTTTAGTATCCTATGTAATTACAATTAGCATAGCTCGATTTTGTTCTCTATTATCTATTGCATGCAGACTTCTCATGAATTAGTGTATGCAATCTAACAAAGTAGTGTTATCACATATCAAGATTATCTCTCTAATCCTTGAGTTATAAATCCTCCTTATTATTTAATCAATTTACAAACTCTAACTCCAAGGAACATATGTCAAATTTCACTAAGTGAAATGTTATAGTTATAGTCATAGTCTTCTAGATCACATATCCTTTGGATCACCTAAGGGGACATACTATCTCAATACCATGAGATATCATGGTGCCTCTATTGGATAGGACCTACGATGAATCATGATGTAAGACCATCATGTTGTCATGATTTAACAAGCTACTATGTCGTATAAGCTCTCAAACCTAATAGGATATTGAGTTTGAGTTGAAATCAATAGGAGTCTTTGACTTATGAGTGAACCTTAAAGTGATCACTTATTCCTAATGGATTGGGTCACTATTGATGGAGGTTGGTAGCATGATATCTCGTGTGATTGAGATAGCATGCCCTCTTAGGTAATCTAATGTGGTCATGAAATCTATGGTCGCAATAATTCGCTTAGTGGAATTTGATTTTATGAGGCATAGTATGTCAATTGATCACATAATGGGAGAATCTATAACTTAAGGATTACAGAAGTAATCTTACTAGATTAATAGCATTACCATGTTAGATTACAAACACCAATTCATAAGTAGTCTACATACAATGGATTACTAGGTCATGAACCCGAGCTTTAGCTCATTGTAATTTAATAGGATATTGAAGTGCAATTCACTCTCTTTAGTGGAGTGTTGAGTTAACTTCAGAATTAGATTTTGAGGGAGCTAGTATTTTCCTATGGGTCCTAATGGTCCTTGCTCAAACTCCTAATTCATAGAGGTAAATTTTATTTTGGAGATTTGGGTTTCTAGTTTATAAGTGTGCATAAGGGTATTTTGGAAAAAAAAAAATGCAAGATTGCACTAGATCTTATGAATTAACTTTCTAGATAAATGTTACTTAAAAAGTATAAAATTAAATTAATTTTACAACTTATTGTTGTTTCGTAAAGGCCATGAAGTTTTCGGCAAGGAATTGAAAGACAAAAGAGAGGTAGCTCATCTCTATATGTTAAATTCTATTAACCCTTGAAAATGTTTTAAGATTTTAGATGTCATTTTTTAGTACTCCTACAATCTTAGCATAGAGTTCCAATAGCAATCATATTCATAAGCTTTCATGTACAATTTCTAATGAAATTTATTATCATTGCTATAGAAGACAAACTCAAATCATCATGATATTTGTTTGAGGAAATTAATTATCCATAAAATTTTTGTATTCTCTATTTTACTTTATTTTAATGGTGTGTTTAAGTGTAGTGATATTTTCAATAAGTGATATTAGAGCCTTGCATAAAAATGGTGCAATTTCTTTAAATTTTTTAGTGATATCTAAGATAATATTTGCTATTCAAAGCTTTGAAGAAAAAAAAATTATTTCAATAATTAATAGAATAATTCTAAAGATATTTTATTGTAACAAGAACTTTTTCAAAGCAAAAATCAAAAAGTATAAATAAGATTTCATCAACCCATTAAAAACAATTTAAGATTTTAAATATCAATTTTTTTTAATACTCCTACAATCTTGGTGTGGAGTTCAATATATGTCATATCCATAAGCATTCCTCTACAATTTCCAATTAAATTTGTTATCATTGCTATAGAAAACAAACTCAAATCACCATGATATCTACTTGAGAGGAATAGATAATTTACAAATCTTTTGTCTTCTGTATTTCACTTTATTTTTATGTTGTGTTTAAGTGTTGTGATTTTCTCAATGAGTGATATTAGAGTCTTGTGTAAAGATCGTGCAATTTAAAAAAATAATAATATCTTAGATAAGATTTTCTATTGAGTGCTTTAATTAAAAAAATAATAATTTTAGTAACCAGTTCCTACTACACATGCAATCCTTCCTCCAGTCATGACATACACTTTATAAACTTCGTTGAGCTAGATGATGGTATCATATGCAGAATTGGGATGATTTTGAGCCACAACCCATGGTAGCGCGAATGAGAGATATGAGGTTGATGGAGTGATTTTGGGCCCACAAACATTTCCACTATTTAAACTAATTCCCATATGATGCCATTACATTTGACGCTACTAAGCCATTGATTTTCTCATGCTATAGTGTTCTGTCTCTATTTATTTTAAGCCCAAATGTTGATGAGATGGATACTCTGGATGTCCGATATGTTATTCATAAAGGTAGGGTAATACAATAGCAACCTCCTACAGTTGCTAAACTTTGGAGAGTGACGCCACTTGAGAGGAGATCAGATGAGAGAACAATAAGATTTTAAGGCGGCTCCAAAGCACTTAAGCCCGCATCTCCATTTGGAGTTTTCTGGCATCATCTACATCCCACTAGTCAAGACATTGAGTTAAATATGAGTTGAGATGTCTACCTCCTTTGAGGGATTGATCCATATGTTGATGGTCGACAGAGCCACATATATTGTCTTTTTATTGATGATCTATCCCTTGGGAGTCCAGACCACACTCTACCACTCTATAATTTTGTTGGTTGTTTTGGGCATCAAGTCCCATCTATCTAGATAATAGTTCTACCCTGAACATTTACCCATTAGCTACAGCAATTGCCCTTGGCTTCGAACCTTCAGACTTTAAGCCATTTACTTAGACATTTTGAGTATATGATAATAGTATATGTAGAAAGGTTGTAGGTGCATTGATACTAGACTTACATATAGGCCCAATCACATTTTCCACTCTATTTCAAATTTTGAGGATCCCACATCCTTTAACCTATTGTTAGGCAATCCCTAGATCTATAGAGTTGGAGTTATATCATTTTCCCTTCATCAAAAGGTGAAGTTTATACACAAGGGTAGAGTCATTACTATATAGTCTACTAGAGATGCTTATTCTACATCAAAGCTAATATTAAAGATAAGTCATGGCAACGATGACCTATTTCTGACTAGTTACACTTTTGATGAGGTTCAGACTATGGGCGTTGAGTAGTTTCATAGAGATTATGTGGCACTCTCCTTTGATGATGTATCAATTCTTTCTTCATATATGGATATGAGCATTTTTTAGTATTTGTTTGTCTCTCATGATAATGATGTTTCTTTATCTATACATTGTTCACCCACATACATGTATATGACATAGATGATGAGTTTATGCAACATGATTCAGATGAGGACTCTTCCTCTGCTTTTAATATGAGTTCACTAATCAAAGGTTTCACCTACCACAGGAGATGCTAAGATTGTTGATTTTGGTACTGGAGATCAGCCTAGAGAGCTAAGGATTAGATCAACTTTATCTATAAATGAGAAGGATTGCCTTGTCTAACTACTCGAATCATATTTGGTTGTTTTTACATGGTTCTATGAGAACATACTGGCCTTGATCCCTCCATAGTTCAACATCGCTTACCACTTCTGCCCTATGCCCAACCAATTAAGTAGAAGTTAAGACAACTGATCCCTTATTGGAGTTTGCAGATGAGAGAAGAAATTCAGAAGTAGCTTAGTGTGGGAATCTTATTAGTAGATGAGTATCCTAAGTGGCTAGCCAATGTCATCCATGTTTGTAAAAAAGATAGCAAGGTGAGAGTTTGCATTGATTTTTTAGATCTCAATAAGGCCAGTCCTAAGAATGATTTTCTTTTTCCTCAAATCAACATGCTAGTTGATAGTACAACGGGCTACTTGATGTTATCTTTCATGGATGGAATCAAATTTTGATGGCTCTAGAGGACATGGAGAAAACTTCTTTTATCACTAAGTAAGGTACTTACTGCTACAAAGTGATGTCATTGGGGTTGAAGAATGCAAGAGCTACCTAATAACATTAAATATATTTTATTGTAACAGGAACCTTTTCAAAGCAAAAAATAAAACAGTATAAAGGATAAAAATTAAAAACAATAAGAAGCACATAAATCAAAAATCATTTAAGATTAAAATTAGAAGAAAAAAAATTAGAAACACAAAATTCATTTAAATCTCATCCTTAAAATAAAATTAAAATAAATTTTAACAAATCTCACCTTAGAAATAAAATATAGTATTTCAGATGAGAAAACGTCCCATCATGCAAGTTATGTGCAAACATGACACACAACAAGGATTCTTGGCCTATATCACCTAAATTTTCACTAGACATGAAGTTCCCACCTGCTTTTCAATAAGCTTGTGAGGTTAAGGAAGTGGGATAAAGTATAAACCCATAAAAAAAATTCTTTTATTTCCAATGTGAGAATGGTACTTTAAGTTTTTATGCTTTAAACCAAAACACACACATTTTCTACATTTATAATATATTTGAGAAATATTTTCAACACATACTAAAAAAAGTTAAAAATTATACTTGTTCTTATTTATTGAATCAACACAAGCTCTTATATACATTTTACACAAATATTTTTTATTTCCATGTTAAAATATAAATAATAACAATAATAATAAACCCAAACTATACACTAATAAACCCAAAAAAAAAATTGTCATCTTGATTTTACCTTATTTTTATGTCATATTTAAGTGTGTGATTTTCTCGACAAGTGCTATTAGAGCATTGTGCAAAAATTGTGCAATTTTTTTAAAAAAAATTAAAGATATCCGAGATAAGATTTGATATTGAGTGTTTTGATAAAAGAAAATTAATTGTAATAAATAATAGAATAATATTAAATATATTTTGTTGTAACAAGAACTTTTTCAAAGCAAAAAAAAATCAAAAAACATAACAAATAAAAATCAGAAAGAATAAAAAATGCATAAATCAAAAATAATTTAGGATAAAAATTATAAAATAAAAAATAAAAAATAAAAAAACACATGACTCGTTTAAATCTCACTCTTAAAATAAAATATAGTATTTTGAATAGGAAATCGCTTCATGTGCAGGATGCATACAAACGACACATATTGAGGGTTTTCAGCTTTAACAAACCAAATTATTATTGAACACGAGGGTCTCTCTTACTTTTCTATAAACCTATAAGGCTAAGAAAGTAGGATAAGTGTAGACCCCCATTTTAGGGTGTATTTTGTGCAAATTATTTTGCCAAATGGAAGGCTCTTGGAAGACCACGTGTTGCCCCAAGATTGGTCATTAGGGAATCACTATAGTGGGCTAAAGGGAGAATGAGTAATTGACACATATTATGGGAATATTCAGAAATGGTTTTTGAAGATTTAGAGGAGTGTGTTTGTTAGGACAAGAGCAAGACAACTTGAGGGAGAAGAAGGCTTGAGGAAAACCAACTGATGAGCAGGGAATAGCAGAGGAAGAAAAAAATTTGAGAGAGCTAGAGAAATAGGTGGCCAAAGCTGGAGAGAAAAAAAAAAAAAAAAAAACTAGTGATGGGAGAGTAAAGAAAGGAAAAATGAGTTGTGAGTGAGAGAATAATCTAAATGAGCTATGAAAGAGAGCATTGAAAAACAGAGAAATGAGAACCAACTGGGAGAAACATGTTGGTTCTAGAGAGTGGGCCATTTTTTGGAGAGGAAAACGTGTTTGTTGCTGGATAGAGAAAAGCGTAGGAGGGTTTCTTAAAGATGAAGCTGAAAAGATGTGTGATAGAAGGGGTGAAGTAGGAGATAGGGGATTTTAGCTTGAGTGAGGGCCATTTTAGAGAGAGTTAGAGAGGATAAAGGGCCATTTGGAGTAGCAAAGACAAGAAGCAAAAGTGAGCAGTGTTTGAAGGGAGACCACGTGTTGCCCCAAGATTAGTCATTAGGGAATCACTATAGTGGGTTGAAGGGAGAATGAGTAATCAACACGTGCTATGGGAATATTCAGAAATGGTTTTTGAAGATTTGGAGAAACGTGTTTGTTAGGACAGGAGATAGACAACTTGAGGGGCAAGAAGGCTTGAGGAAAACCAGTTGATAAACAGGGAATAGTAGAGGAAGAAAAAAAAATTAAGAGAGCTAGAAAAAGATGTGGCTGGAGTTGGAGAGAAAAAGAGAGCTAGTGATAGGAGAGTAAAGAAAGGAAAAAAGAGTTGTGAGGGAGAGAATAGTCTAAAGAAGCTGTGAAAGAGAGCATTGAAAAACAGAGAAAGGAGAACCAGTTGGGAGGAGTGTGTTGGTTACAGAGAGTGAGGCGTTTTTTAGAGAGGAAAGCGTGTTTGTTGCTGGATATAGAGGAGCGTAGGAGGGTTTCTTAAAGAGGAAGCTGAGAAGATGTGTGATAGTAGGGATGAACTAGGAGATAGGGGATTTTAGCTTGAGTGAGGGTCATTCTAGAGAGAGTTAGAGAAGAGAAAGGGGCGTTTGGAGCAACAAAGACAAGAAGAAAAAGATAGCAACAAGGAAGGAGAAGCAGGAAATCAAATTTGCCATCATTTTCCTAGTTTGGCTCATTACTCAGGTACACTATTTGCCTCTCTCGTTCATTTGATTATTTTTAAATTGATGTTCTCTTGGTATCCATGTTTAATCAATCAATTGTCACACTTGCTTCATTTTATTTAGTAGAGACCCATTTTAGGGGCTTAGAGGAGTGTTACGGTCTTTACTATACCTTCCCAATAAGTAACCTGACCCCCAAGCCCAAATTTAGTTTTTCAAAGACCGTCTTTTCCAAAATAAGGAGTCACACTTAGGGTTTTCTTATTTTGTTTACCCTTTAAAAATAAAACAAAAATAAGTGGTGACCTCAAGTCATTTTCTAAAAAATAAATCATTTCCAAATAAAAAGCTAGTTCGCCATCGAGTGGAAGCGCATGAACAGAAATGCGAGGTCCACAATAAGATATAAATCCATAAAAAGAATTTCTTCCCTTCTAGGTTTCTGTCCCAAACCACTCAAATTCTTATTAAATGCAAGACTCTCACTAACTTTTCTACAAGCTTATGAAACTAAAAAAGTAGGATAAAATATAAACCTACAAAAAGAATTTATTCCTTTCCAATGTGAGATTGATAGTTTAAACTTTTCCACTTTAAAACAAAACACATTTACACACTCTTCTTACATTTATAATTTATTCGATAAAAGTTTTCAAAACATATTTAGAAAAGGCAAAAATCATATCTACTCTTATTTGTTGAATCATGCAAACTCATATATACATTCCACACAAATATTTGTTATTTTCATATTGTTAAAACATAAAAAATAAAAAAAAATAAAAATAAAGTTATAGGAAAAGAAAACCCATAAAATCTTACCTTTTATACACTAATATTTTCATGCCATAAAAACATCTTGTTAAAGAGTACTACAATGAAACCTAGGCACAAAATGTTAAGTACTCCATATATATCCTTCACTTATCTCTTTCTCATTGTTTTCTATAAATTGATTTTTTTTTAATCAATTACAAAGAATATATATGTAATTAATAAATTAAGATAAAAATTTCAAGATGTATGATACTATTTCTACAAAACCTAATAAAATTCTACAAATTTCGATGATAGTTATGGTTTGTATGTATGATGTTGAATCAGAATTCATGATGCATGACTTTCAATCTCAATTAATTGGATATTTAATGTTGTATAAATTATTGTATGAACTTTTATTGTTGTAAACATAATCAAGTTTATTATATAACCTTGTCCTCATTAGATTTCTCATATTCTCATTCAGAAAATTAAGATAATGATTTATAACAAACCAACACACCCTATTTTAAAAATAAATAAATAAAAGACGTTTTACTTAGAAAGTTTAACTTAAGACTAAATTACTTTTACAACTTAATGTTAATTCTTGACAACTATAAAATTTTAGGCAAATAATCAAAAGACATGGTAGAGGTAGCGCATCTCTTTAAATTTAATTTCATTAACCCCTTGAAAATGGTTTAAGATTTTAGATATTAATTTTTCAACACTCCTATAATCTTGGTGTGGGGTTCCAATAGCAGTCATATCTACAAGCTTTTCTTCTACAGTTTCCAATGAAATTTGTTATCATTACTATAGAAGACAAACTCAAATCACCATGATATCTACTTGAGAAGAAAATATCATTCATAAATTTTTTTTGTCTTCTCTATATTACGTTATTTTTATATTGTGTTTAAGTGTTTCTAGTTTATGAGAATATATATAATTCATAAATCTTTTGTCTTCCTTGTTTTATTTTAGTTTTATGTTTTATACAATATGTGATATTAGTCTTCCATAAAAATCTTGTAATTTAAAAAAAAAATAATGATATTTGGCATAAAATTTGATATTGAGTGATTTGATAAAACAAATAATTTTAGCAACTCATAAAATAATATTAAAGATATTTTGTTGTAATAAGAATTTCTTCAAAGAAAAAAAAATAATAATAATAAAGGATAAAAATTAGAAAAAAAAAATAAAAATGCATGACTCAATTAAATCTCACCCTTAAAATAAAATAGTATTTTGAATGAGAAATTGTCCTCATGCAAGATGCGTGCAGACAGAGCATGCATTAATGGTTTTGGTCCGAGCCATCTAAATTCTCAGTGGACACGAAGCTCCTACTTACTTCTCCATAAGCCTATGAGACAAAGGAAGTGGAATAAAATATAAACCCACAAAAAGGTTCTTTCCTTTCTAAGGTGGGATTGGTACTTTAAACCTTTCAACTTTAAACCAAAACACACTCACACATTTTTCCTACATTTATAATCTATTTGAGAAATGTTTAGAAATAAAACAATCATGCATATTGTTGTATTGTTGTGTGTTGAGTCAACACAAGCTCCAATGTACATTTCATATAAATATTTGTTATTTCCATAATGCTAAAATATAAAAAATAAAATAAACTTATAAGGAAAATAAAACCATAAAAATCAAACACCATACACACTAATATTTCCATTCCATAATAAATCATCTTGTTGAAGAGTATGCAATGAAACATGGGCATAATTTGTTAGTACTCCATCTTCATCCTTCATTTATCTATGGCCACAAATTGTTAAGTACTTTATCTATATCCTTCATTTATCTCTTTCTACTTTTCTTTAAGGCTTGTATGTATGATGTTGAAATTAGAATCCATGATGTATGACCTCCAATCTCAATTAATTAAATATTTGATGTAGTTTGGATTATTACATAGATTTATATTATTGTAATTATAAGAAATTCTATTATATAGACTTATCCTTATTAGATTTCTCATATTCTTGTCTAGAAAATTAGGAAAATAGTCTATAACGACCAATAAACCCTATTTTAAAAATAAATAAATAAGAGACATGTTACTTAAAAAGTTTAAAGTAAAATTAAATTAATTTTTTCATAACTTACTTTGTTTCTTAGCGACAATAAAATTTTAGGCAAATAATCGAAAGATACAGGAGAAGTAACTTATTGAAAATGGTTAAGATTTAGATATCATTTTTTCAGCACTTCTATAACTTTGGTGTGGAGTTACTGGTAGCAATCATATCTATAAGCTTTCCTCTATAGTTTCCTATTAAATTTGTTATTATTCCTATCAAAGACAAACTCAAATCACTATATCTTCTTGAAGAGAATAAAAATTTCATAAATCTTTTTATTTTATTTATTTTAATTTATTTTTATATTATGTTTGAGTTTTTTTATTTTCTCAATAAGTGATATTAAAGTCTTGTCTAATGATTGTGCAATTTTAATATATATATATATATATATATATATATATATATATATATATATATATATATATATATATATATATATATATATATAATGATATTTGAGATAAAATTTGATATTGAATGCTTTGATAAAAAAAAAAAATTAGTAAATAATATTAAAGATATTTTAAGAATAAGAAGCACATAGATAAAAAAAAACATTTAGAATAAAAATTAGAAAAAATAAAAAACATGATTCATTTAAATTTCACCCTTAAAAATAAAATGTAGCAAATCTCACCCTTAAAATAAAATATAGCAAATCTCACATTTAAAATAAAATATAGTATTTTGAATGAAAAATTATCCTCACAAGATGCACGCAAACACAACGTGCATTAAGGGCTTCCAACCCGAGCCACCCAGATTCCCACTAAAATAGACATGAGCCCATGGGTGCACAAGAAACCCACTTACTTCTCCATAAGCCTATGAAGCTAAGGAAATGAGATACAATATAAACCCACAAGAAGAGTTTTTTCCTTTCCAATATGAGATTGATACTTTAAACTTTTCCACTTTAAAACAAAATACACTCACACATGTATATGAAGTGGATTAAAGTGTTTGAGTATGATAGGGCTTGTTTTCCCACTAACACAGGGGACTGTGTTAGCAAGAAAATGAACATTGCTTGTTCGCAAGAAAATGAATACCCATATTCTCATGAATATAGGGTTTTTTGTTTTACGAGAATCTTTTTCTATTGAATTGCACCTTTTGAGAACACATGGCAAGCGATCTTCCTATAAATGAGACAATTGCAAAACTAAAAAAACTTGTGACACTACACTTAGCACTATCTATCTGGGGATGTAATACAACGCGTGAACTTTTGCATTTAGACAATATCTTTTGTTATAATGTTATGCCATTTGGGTTAAAGAATATGGGAGCCATGTATCAGTGCATAGTTACTCAGATATTTCAACCCTTGCTCAAAAAGACAATGGTGGTATATGTTGATGATATGTTGGTTAAATCAAGAGCTCAACTGGATCGTCTCAAACATTTGCATGAAGTTTTCAAACTTATCAGAAGATATAACCTCAAGCTTAATCTGCTCAAGTGTGCATTTGGTGTCAAATCTGGAAAGTTTTTGGGATATTTAGTCACAAAACGTTGGATTGAGGTGAACTCCAAGCAGCTTACAAGTTGTGTTGAATATGCCATCCCCGAACACAAAGATACAAATTCAAGCTCTTACTAGACAGTTAGTCGCTCTTAATATATTCATTTTTTTCCCCTTTAATAGACTACAACCATTCTTTGCTATGCTCAAGGGTTTGTCACATACTGAGTAGACTAACGAATGTGAACAAGTTTTTCAATCCATTAAACAATATTTAATTGCACCATCATTCTCAGCCAACTAATCCTTGGATAGAAATTGTATATGTATCTTGCAACCTTCTCTTTCACCACCAATGCAATATTACTCAGTCACAAAAATGAACACCAATGATCCATGTGTTATATTAGCAAGGTGCTCATAGACAATGAGACGCACTACTCAAACCTCAAAAATATTATTTTAGCTTTACAAACAGCGGCCAAAAAGCTCGATCCATACTTTCAAGCACACTTATCAATGTTCCCATGGACCATCTATAAGAGCAGTGTTGCATAAACCAGATATATTAGGAAGAATGATGAAATGGACAATCAAGTTGGGAGAGCACGACATTGTATACAAAAGTCGAACTGTTGTTCAACAACAAGTTCTTGTTGATTTTATTTCAGAATTTTGCATGACAATAGGAGTACTAATGACCATGTTACAAAAAATGCGAGTTTGGTATTAAAGTACAAAAAAGTGATTTAGATACTAAGGTATCAATGATATGACCTAGATACGAGGAATATAATTTAGATACTAATGTACACAAAAAGTGATTTAGATATTAAGGTATGAATAACGTGATTTAAATACTAAGGTACAAAAAATGACCTAGATATAAAAAAATAAAAAAAAAATAAAAACAAATGATTTAGGAACTAAAGTATAAAAAATGTGACTAATATGAAGAATTTGACCTAGGTATGATTGTATGAAAATGGTAGCCTAGGTTTAAAAAAATATGACTTTGATACCAAAAACGTTATCAAAGTATTAAAGAACAAAAAATATGATCTACGAATGAGACTAGGGTATAAAAAATATGACTTTGGCATGTAATATGTGACTAAAATACTAAGGTATGAATAATATAATTTAAGTACAAAAAACATAATTATAATATAACAATATGACTAAGGTACAAAGAATGTGACTAAATATTAAGCTACAAAAAATATAACCAATTTCTATAGGAAAAATATACCTAAGTATAAATAAATAAATAAATATATAATGAAAATATAAATAAAAAATGCACCTAAGATATAAAAAAAAATGTGACTAATATAAAACAAATGTAATTAAAATATTAAAAATATGATATTTATGATCTAAGTTTAAAAAGTATAACCAATATACAATATATATATATATATATATATATATAATCTAATATAAACGTACGAAGCATATGTAAAATAAATAAATAATTTATTATTATTTAACATAAAAACTTTCTTAACATGTTCAAATTTGCATAAAATAGAATAAATAAAAGAATGTTAACACAAAAATGAAATTCATATTTGTCATATAAGTTACAAAAAAAATTAACCTTTTATTCTTCTCTTTACTTGTATTAACAAGAATTTATTAAATTTTTGATAAATTTTAACTAAAATATACTTAATTAATTTTTACCTATTTTTCATTTATTAAGTTATAAAATTATATAAAAATTTGTATTTAAAAAATAATTGGTCAATTAAAAAAAGTTGTAAAGTTTTTATATTTCCCAGATATATATAATCCAAACTCATTTAAATTTTGAGAAAATAAAGGCTAATCTTAAATGAGAAAAAACACCCAAGAGGGGGGTGAATTGGGTTTTTAAAAAATCTTTTTAAACACAACAAATTTAAGCATAATAGAAGCAAATAAAAGGAGATAGAGTTAGAGAAATCAAATTTATAGTGGTTCGACACTTTCTTGCCTACGTCCACTCTCCTCAAGCTCCTAACCGAGTGAGGGTTCCACTAACTTGAAACTTCAACCAAGCTTCTAATCACCTTTACACTTGTATTCCAGCTCCAATGGGATCTTACACAATCTCTTCAAGTTTCAACTCACTTAAAGGCTTTAACACTCAATTAACAAATATGAATCTCTCAACCTAGCTCAACAAAGGCTCAAATACAACTCAAGGTTAGGATGAATCACAAAGGTGCACTAAAGGATATGAAAATTGAGATTTAATGCACCAAGAAAATAATGAGAGCTTTTAAGGCAAGAACAAGTGGGCAGACAAATAAATGCAGGTGTTCTCTTACTCATAAATGAAGTTGAGCTCTCTATTTATAGGTTTCTAACCTCGGGAGCCAAGAAAATAAAAAATTAGTCTCAACCGGTCGAGCTGGGGGTCGACCGGTTCACTACCAGTTGGAGCATTTAATGCTTTGGCAGGTTACCGTTGCTTCGACCGGACTTCGATCGGACCTCAACAGGAGGTCGATCGGAAAGAAATATACCTCGACATGAAAGGAAAGACTATGGAAGATAGAGAGTGTTTTTGCACTCCTCGACTAGGAAGAGGAAACCGGTCGATCGGTACCCTATCCGGTTGAGCCGATTGGCTAGTGCCTCGACCGGTTCATCATTTTTGGCCCGAAAACCTATCTTTTTCTATTCTTTTCTCTTCTAAAACTTAGGCAGGTCTTTAGGTAAAGTTATATGCCAATTTTGAAACGTTTTGCCTAAGGTTCATTTGACAAAACTCGGGTTTTGACGAAACTGCAACTTTAAAGAATAAATCGAGTTTTTCAAAGATGCATGAAATGATATGTAAAACCTAAGTGTACTCATGCATTCATTTTACATTTATTTTATATGATTAAAGGTTTTCCAAACGTCTTGATCTTGCATCCATTAGGTCATTTGATGAATTTCCAAATTAATACCTGAAATTCTTTATAATTCAAACCAATTAGTAACTTAACCATGGTTTGTTATCATCAAAACCTGATTAAGAGAACCCTTGGGCTAACATTCTCCCCATTTTTTATGACCAATCTTGGTTATCTAGGAAAAGAAGAATCTCCCCCTCAAACCAATCATGGAACAATTAATCAAAATTTACGAAGTTAAAACCAATATAATCAAGACATGCTAGAGAGAATGAATTTGCAATAAGAAACAATGTAAGTCATGAAACATATAGGCATAGCATATATAAGTCAAATATATGTATGATCTAAGTGATGATATGACAATGTAAGTACAATGATGCATGAAAGTCTCCTAGATCCTAAAATATCTCCCCCTTTTGGCAACATAAAACAAAAAAAAAACAAAGGGGGTCCCTAAGAAATCAAGGCTAAGGAAGTGGAGATGGAAACACAAAGCATAGGTAAGCCATTATCTTCTCATGCTGACTCTCCAGGCGATCCTCAATGCGCTCAATCCTCTACTGGAGTTGCTTAAACTATGAAGTGACGCCAGCCTGATACTGATTCATGCAATCCTTAAGACGCTCAAACCGTAAAGTGAAGCCAACCTACTGTTGATCCATGCGATCATTAATACGCTCAAATCTCTTGTGTAGATACTCAAACCGAGAGCTGAATCCAACCCAATATTGATCCATGAGATCCTCTATAAAGTAGAACCGAGTATCACTAACTACAACAAACTCCTTCATGCGAGTGCATAGAGAGAAAATCTAAGTAGATAAATCCATCCAAGGACCATGGTCAAGAGTGTGAGGTGCTTGAGAAGGTGGTATCTCAGTGTGAAGAGGCTCAGTGAATGACAGTTGAGTAGATGGTCCCGTTGTATAAGTCGACTCAAAAAATGTAGTCTCAAATTGAACACCCTCTAACTGAAGTGGAAGAATGTCAAGCTCGGGCTCTCTCTGCTAAAAGCTACTCTGAGGGTCTACTCCACCCTCCATCTCTTGCATCTCGGCCTCCTCTTCTACTCCGGAATGTGCATGTCCCTGTCCTCGGGCCTATGCTGGTGGACTTTCTACTCTCCTAACCCAAGAACCATCAGGGGCCTTCTCAAATTTCATCCACCCCATAGATTGATCATCATATGTATCATAAGCGTTGGGGGCCTCAAAGTCTGTCTCTCTACTCAAGTCAACGCCGACATCCTTAAACACTCTGGTGAGGAAGCGACCATAAGGGAGTACGTGTGTCGTGTTCTCCCAACATGAGATCATGTGCATCATCATCAAGTACCCCAAGTGGATCTGTCTCCTAGTCTGAATCGAGTCAATGAGAAATGCCACATAATAAGAGACCTCGTCTCGGTATCTGCCCGGTGGTAAAATGATAGAGCATATCATATGGTGTAGCACTCTATTGATGACGGTCAAGCTATGGGTCGAGGGTTTACCCATCCTCTGGGCGTCTGCAAGTCCACAAATCCTTTGAATGGCCTCTCTAGGCTCGAGTCCTAGCACAGAGGACCAAATCTTGGACTCGTACACTCTGAGTCCAACCGGAGCAATATCGAAAATACAGCAAATGAGTTTCGGGTCTAGACGAATCTCGACTCCTCTGATAGTAGAAATGATAGGGCCACCAATGCCATAAGTCACCCTCGAATAAATGTTTGCACCAAGGTCGGGAAAATCGGCTCCGAAACAGTCACCACAGGCAGCCAACTCCTAGTGAAAATGCCCTCGAATCCGAAATGCTGAAGTTGGGAAAAATTAATATTTCTCCCCGGAACTACTTTTCTCTAAGCAAAGTGTTACTTGTACCGCTAGTAGTCCTCCACGGAACTGAACAAGGTAGTGTCAAACCTCGCCTTTCGACTAGCCTCCAATTGAGACGGCTCAATTGGGTGCTTGCCCTATGCTCTTGAGGCAATCGACTCTCGTCTAGGAGCCATAAGAAAGAGTGCAACAATGGAGAAGGGGCTAGTAGAGAGAGAAACACACACAACTGAAATCCTAAGTGTGCGAAAATGGAGAGCAGGCTTACTATGATACGTGGGAGGAATAGAAGTTGACCCAAATCCAAAACCCTAGCCTCCAATATTCCCAAAAATCCAATCCAAAGCCTTCAATCTGCTGAAATATCCTCAAAAATCACTCCTTGATAGTTGAATCGACAGAGCTCTTAAAGAACCAGAGGAAACCAGTGAGAAAATGAAGCACGGGAGGCTATTTAAAACCCTAATCCTGACGAGTCGGTCAACCAATCCTGGTCTGGTTGTTCGTCTGGTCAACGCGGTCAATAGTTTGACTTTTCAACTTTTGTGCATTTTCTCATTTTTTAATCCTTTACTTGCCCTTTTCAATTGAAATCCCCAATTTTTTATGCCCACTGCCAAGGGAATTTTGATTTTTGGTCAAAATTTGACCACTATTAAGTATATATCTATATGATGCATATGACATGAAATTCATGCAATCAGAAGGTATATTAATCAAGAATTCATTAAGCAAACATTAGATCATTAAGAAATCACCCCTAATTGTCTTCTAATATCAACAAATTGTTCTTCACTTAGAGGTTTTGTAAAGATATCGGCAAGTTGATCTTTTGTGCTTACAAATTCAAGTGTTGTATCACTCTTTTGTGCATAATCTCTAAGAAAATGATGTTTAATCTCTATATAGTTAGTCCTAGAGTGTTGCACGAGATTTTTTTATATACTTATGGTACTAGTATTATCACATTTAATAGAAACATGCTCAAAAGATAAATCAAAATCACTAAGTGTTTGTTTCATCCAAAGGATTTGTGCACAACATAAACTAGCTACTATGTATTCGGCTTCAGCGGTTGACAAAGCCACCGAATTTTGCTTCTTACTATGCCATGAGACAAGTAAGTGTCCTAGGATATGGAAAGTGCCACTAGTGTTTTTTCTTTCAACCCTACAACTGGCAAAATCGCCATCCGAAAATCTAATTAATTCCACTCTTAGGATACCATAAGCCTATGTCCATTGTCTCTTTCAAAGATTTGAGAATTCTTTTGTACGGCACTTAAGTGATATTATTTAGGACAAGATTGAAATCCAGCACACAAGCATACACTATACATAATGTCGAGTCTACTAGCGGTCCAATATAGCAAAGAACCTATCATGCCTCTATACATAGTAGAGTCAATGGATTAACCTTTCTCATTCTTATCAAGCTTGATAGATGAGCTCATTGGAGTCTTCATTGTTTTGGCTTCCTCCATGTTGAACCTCTTGAGAAGATCTCTTATATACTTTGTTTGATTGATGAAGGTCACTTCCTTTAGTTGTTTGATTTGAAGTCCAAGGAAGAAGTTGAGTTCTCCCATCATGCTCATTTCAAACTCACTATGCAGCACTTAGAAAATTCTTCACAAAGAGAGACATTAGTAGCAACAAAAATGATATCATCACCATATATTTGAACTAAGAGCATATCATTTTCTTTGGTTTTTATGAAAAGAGTTGTGTCAATTTTTCCCATTTTAAAATCCTTTTTCAAAAAAAAAAAAAAATTTACTCAATCCTTCATACCATGCTCTAGGTTCTTGTTTCAAACCATAAAGATCCTTTTTAAGTTTAAAAGCATGGTTAAGGAAGTTGAAACTTTGAAATTCGGGTGGGTTTTCAACATATACTTCTTCATTTATAAAACCATTTAGAAAGAAAAACATTTTTCACATCCATTTGATATAAAACAAAGTCTTTAAAACATGCAAAGGCAAGTAGCATCCTAATGGCTTCGAACTTAGCTACGAGGGCAAAGGTCTCTTCATAGTCTATCCCTTCTTCTTGATTAAAACCTTGGGCTATCAATCTTGCTTTATTTCTAACAATTATGCCATTTTCATTCATTTTATTTCTAAAGATCCATTTAATTCCAATAACACTTTGATTTGAAAGTCTTGGTACTAATTCCTATACTTCACTTCTTTCAAATTGATTTAACTCTTCTTGCATAGCAATCATCCAATTTTCATCATCTAAAGCATCATTTATATTTTTAGGCTCAATTTGAGATATAAAAGCTAGATTATTGCAAATGTTTCTAAGAGAGGATCTAGTTCTTACCCCACTAGATGGATTACCTATAATTTGATCTTGTGGGTGATTGATGACAAACTTCCATTCTTTAGGAAAGTCTTGGTTTGATTCACCATGCACTTGTTGAGGAGGGGGTAGTATCAATGGTGATTCTTCTTTCTTGGGATCCTGTCCATTTTCTTCTTATTGCCTTCTATCTTCAATTTGCAATCTTCCCATGAAGGTCTCCAAACCTAAATCATTATTGACACTCTCTCTTTCTTGGAGAGAATTGTTAAATTCATCAAAAATAACATGGATGGACTCCTCTACAACCATGGTTCTTTTGTTAAAAAATCTAAAAGCTTTACTTAAAGTTGAGTAACCATGGAAAATTCCAATATTTGATTTTGCATCAAATTTTCCAAGATTTTCTTTGGTGTTTAATATAAAACATTTGCATCCAAAAACTTTAAAATAGCTAATGTTGGGTTTCTTGTTTTTCCAAAGCTCATAGGGAGTTTTCTTAAGAATGGGCCTCAATAATATTTTATTTAAAACCTAACAAGAAGTGTTAACCGTTTCGGTCCAAAAATATTTTGGTAAGTTGTTTTCATTTAGCATGGTACTTTCCATCTCTTGAAGAGTTCTATTTTTCCTTTCAACTACCCCATTTTTTTTTAGGAGTTCTAAGAGCCGAAAAATTGTGGTCAATTCCATGCTCATTGTAATATTCTTCAAAATCAATATTTTCAAATTCTCTCCCATGATCACTTCTTATACAAATAATTGCAAAGCCTTTTTCTTTTTTAACCTTATTGCAAAACTTTGATAACTTATAAAGGCTTCATTCTTTTGACTTAAAAACAAGACTCATATGTATCTAGATAAGTCATCCACAATAACATATGCATAAAATTTTCCTCCAAGACTTGGTGTCCTAGAATGACCAAATAAGTCCATATGCAACAACTCAAGTGGCCTAGATGTGGAAATGAAGTTTTTGTTTTCAAAAGAGTTTTTGATTTGCTTTCCCACTTGATAAGCTTCACAACATTTATCTTTTTGAAAATTTATTTTGGGAAGGCCTCTAACAAGTTCATCTTTATTGAGTTGGGAAATGAGGTCCATATTAGCATGTCCCAACCTCCTATGCCACAACCAACTTTGATTATGCATGCTTGAAAAGCATCTATCATGATCATCATATTTTGAAATATTTATAGCGTAAACATTATCACATCTATGACCCAAGAAGATGGTTTTATCATTTTGAATATCCTTGATGATGCAATGAGATGCTTCAAAAATCACTTTAAAACCTTTGTCACAAAGTTGACTAATGCTTAAAAGGTTATGTTTTAAACCATCTACTAATAAAACATTTTTAATAAGAGATGATGTGTCATTACCAATGTTGTCTTGACCAATGATTCTTCATTTTACATTGTCTTCAAAGGTAACATATACTCCATTTTTCTTTGTAAGGAAAGCAAACTTGGATTCATCTCCAGTCATGTGTCTTGAGCATCTACTATCCAAAAACTACTTATCCTTCTTTGAACCCTACAACATAAAACTCAAGTTGATTTAGGTACCCATATCTTTTTAGGTCCTTGAGGGTTAGTGACCTTGGATTTTTTAATCCAAATATTTTTAGTTTTTACATTTGAATTCTTTTGAGAACCATTTCTTAAAGGATATGTACTACTAATGTGCCCTCCTCTCCACAAAAGTTGCAAGTAGTGGAAGGACTTGCACTTGTGGATTCCTTTACAAAATAGTTTTTAAAATACTTTTGATTTTTTTGAAGATTTGAATCCTAACCCTTATTTGTCAAAACACATTTTTGGCCAGCTAGAATCATTTCAAAAGATTTGTTTCCACAATAAAATATTGAAAGAGATGAGGTAAACCATTCATTTTTCTTTCTCAAAATCTCATTTTCTTTTTCAAGATGAGTTTTAGAAATTTCAACATTTGAAAATTTTTCTTTTACTTCTCAAAATTCTTTTTCAAGCTCTTAAATTTTCTTTTTAAAAGAAATACTTTTCAAACTAAGTTTTTCAAAATTCTCATACAATTCTTCAAAAGCATCATGTATATCTTCATCACTAAGGTTAGAGTTTACCTCATCAAGTTCATCTATTGCTATGAAGCACATGTTTGCCACTTCTTTCTCTTTTTCTTCTTCGAAGGATTCTTCACTTTCACTCCAAGTGACCATCATTGCCTTCTTCTTTCTCCTATTGGCTTCACTTTTGTAGAGAGGATAATCATATTTAATGTGTCCCAGTTTCTTGCATTTGAAACACACCAAATCTCTTTTCTCTTCCCATTTCTCCTTGTCACCATGAGATGAAGATTCCTTTTTAGAAAGGTATTTTCTAGAAGTGAACCTTCTTCCTCTAAACCTTTTACCATTCATGAATTTGTTCAACTTTCTTGTGATGAGGGCTAAATCTTTATCTTCTTCACTTTGTTTTTTTTCTTCAACTTCTTCTTCTTCCTTAGTTGTAGCTTTAAGAGCTATGCTTTTCTTCTTTTTGTCTTCATCTTATTGTTGTTTCTTTGTCAAATTGGTCTCATATGTCATTAATGACCCTATGAGCTCCTCCATAGGTAGCTTGGTCAAGTCTTTGGCTTCTTGAATTGTGATGACCTTTGTATGCCACTTTGATGGAAGTGACCTCAAGATCTTCATCACCTTTTCAAATTCCTTATAGGTCTTTCCCAATGTTTCAAGACCATTGACAATGTCGATGAACCTAGTGATCATCTCAACAATAGTCTCATTATCTTTCATAAAAAACAATTCATAGCTATGAACAAGTAAATTGATTTTTGACTCTTTCACTTGATTTGTTCCTTCATGAGTTATTTCAAGCAATCTCCAAATTTCTTTAGTCGATTTGCATTGACATATTCCATTATATTCATTTCTATCCATAGAGCATTGCAAAGTATAAACAACCTTAGCATTTAATTGAAAATTTCTTCTATCACACTCATCTCATTTTTGCTTGGGTTTTGGAATCATGACTCCATCAACTAGTTTTGAAGGAAAAGTTGGGTCATCTTCAATGACATCCCATACATCTAAATCGGTTGATTGTAAAAACCAAGTCATTTTAGTTTTCTAATAGGAATAATCGGTTCCCATAAAAAAATGGAGGTCTATTTTTTGCAAAACTTTCAATGTGAGATGAGCTTGATGGAATAGTCATTTCCTCTTAGACGATTAAGTCTTAAACAAGAGGCTTAGCTCTGAAACTAATTGAGAAAATAAAGGCTAATCTTAAATGAGAAAAACACCCAAGAGGATGGTGAATTGGGTTTTTAAAAAAATCTTTTTAAACACAATAAATTTAAGCACAATAGAAGCAAATAAAATGAGATAGAGTTAGAGAAATCAAACTCAGATTTTATAGTGGTTCGACACTTCTTTACCTATATCCACTCTCCTCAAGCTCCTAACCGAGTGAGGGTTCCACTAATTTGAAAATTCAACCAAGCTTCTAATCACCTTTACACTTGGATTCCGGCTCCAATGGGATCTTACACAATTTCTTCAAGTTTCAACTGATTTGAAGGTTTTAACACTCAATTAACAAATATGAATCTCTCAACCTAGCTCAACAAAGGCTCAAATACAACTCAAGATTAGGATGAATCACAAAGGTGCACTAAAGGATATGCAAATGGAGATTTAATGCACCAAGAAAAGAATGAGAGCTTTTAAGGCAAGAACAAGTGGGTAGACAAATAAATGCAGGTGTTCTCTTACTCATAAATGAAGTGGAGCTCCCTATTTATAGGTTTCTAACCTCGGGAGCCAAGAAAATCAAAAAGCAGCCTCAACCGGTCGAGCTGGGGGTCGATCGGTTCACTAGCTATTGGAGCTTTTAATGCTTTGGCAGGTTACCGTTGCTTCGACCGGACCTCGATTGGAGGTCGATCGGGAAGGAAAATACCTCGACTGAGAAGGAAAGGCTACTGGAAGAGAGAGAATGTTTTTTCCACTCCTCGACTGGAACTCGACTGGGAAGAAGGAACCGGTTGACCGATACCTTGGCCCGTTGAGCCAGTTGGCCAGTGCCTCAACCGATTCATCATTTTTTGCCCAAAAACCTATCTTTTTCTGTTCTTTTCTCTTCTAACACGTAGGCAAGGTCTTTAAGTAAAGTTATATGCCAATTTTGAAACGTTTTGCCCAAGGTTCATTTGACAAAACTCGGGTTTTGATGAAACTGTAACTTTAAAGAATAAACCGAGTTTTTCAAATATGCATGAAATGATATGTAAAACCTAAGTGCACCCATGCATTCATCTTACATTTGTTTCCTATGATTAAAGGTCTTCCAAATGTTTTGATCTTGCATCCATTAGGTTATTTGATGAATTTCCAAATTAATACCTAAAATTCTTTATAATTCAAACCAATTAATAACTTAACCATGGTTTTTCTTTATAATTCAAACCAATTAATAACTTAACCATGGTTTGTTAAACACTTTCATAAAACAAGAGAGTTAGTTTACAAACAATAATCTCATAATATACATACATACATTTCACCCAAATCAAAAAACAAAGATATAACAACATAGGAATAAAACAAAGCAAGATGGATCGATTATGAGAATAAAATATACATACTATTATAGAGAAAGAGATGGAAAAGAGGAAATGTATCTTGATAGCATATAAAACACTTTCATAAAAAAAATTCAATTAATTCACAAATAAGAATAATAAATGTAAAATCATAGACTAAACCCATATATAACACATCCCAAATCAAGAAATAAAATATGACAAGGAATGAGTTCAAGGAAGCAAGATACAATAATCATGTTTACAAATTCAAAATTAGCTAACTTATGTTCACTTATAAGAATTAATCCAAATAGAATATCAAATTAATGATTTTAATCTAAATGAAAACTCAGCTAATGTGTATAATACATCTACAATGTGAATTAATAATAAAAAAGACTCACAAACATGCTCAAGAATGATCAAATTACCAAAAAGATGTAAATCATCCTTAATAAGGCAGAATAAGGGTTTTCACAAAATAATTCTTCAATAAATATCTAGAGAGGTGATTTCATCAGGACAAAGAATATGAAACATCTTCAATATGTCTAAATCACAATAGAAAAAAAAAATCTAAATTAATTAATTATATGTGATTAAATCACAATTGGGTCACTACACAAAATAATCCATATATGATCATAATAGAGGAGTTTACAAAATAATTTTTTTTAAAAAATATCTAGAAATGGAATTTCATCATGAAAAAAATTGGACAATATCTTCTATGTGTCTAGATTTAACTCAAAAGGCCAAGTTAATTAATTATGTGCCATTTAATATCAGTTTTCATAAAATCACAATTGATCCAGGATATAGCATATTTGATGGCACTCAAATGTTGATTTATTTGACTAACTTAGAGATGTGTTAAATCTTACCAAAATTTTTATAACTTAATATGCCTAGTTTATATGAAAAATAAATTCAAGGCGTGATCACTACATAACATACTTAAAATTGAATAAACATTTCTTGGCTCCAAAAGACAAACTTGTGCGGTTAGTGTAAAAATGAAAAATCATTTCTCCTATTAGGGGAATCAGTTTCAAATATTTCAATTGCCTAAGATTAAATTCAAGAAATCTAGATTAAGTGAAAAATATCAAAATGAATTAAAGAAGTCATTAAATTATTTAATTTTGAAGAAAAAAATCTAAGTATCCAAAATTAAGTGAAAAATGAACTTATTGAAAGTTTGATTGATATCTCCTAATTAGAAAATAATTTTGCACTCAAACAAAGTTCTATTAGCATATTTAGGAAGTCTATAACATTATGCAATCATAAAAAAAATTAAAAAAATTAAAAAAAAAGTAAGAAGGTTCTAAAGAATTCAAATCTATTTTTTCATCACAAAGGTTTAGCAAATAAAACAAAGTGATAATAGAGTATTTGTTCTTAAAGAATTTGTATATATATAAGGATTTACCACTTCCCCAATTAATATTCATGAAAATTATCTATGCTTTCTTAACCTCATATGATCATGGATAAGCTCACCAAGACAAGAAATTACTTCATTATTATGGAGCGTTTCTCAAAATCGAAATTCATTCAAAAATCAATGGAAGGGTGCATACTGATTGAAATTAGAAGAATGACTTTTTTAAAAATAGATTTTTATACCTAATGATTTAAGATGAATTTTAAAATGAAAACGATTGATTTAATTATGAAAATGTTTGAAAACAATTTCAAAAACATTAAAACACATGAAATCTCAAACACAAACAATCAAGGAAAAAGTATTAGTGTGTGAATGTGGAATTCTAGTGACCTAAATAAGAACTAAAAGTGTCTAAATATATAAACCTAAAGTGCAGCCAAGTACAAGACTATTAGAGACCCTTTTAAACAAATGCCTAATCAAGCTTAACATGTGACCATCTATTAATGTCAAGCATGTGAGTGAATTTTGAAATGTGAACTACAAACATCCATTAATCAAAAATACCAAATCAAAGAGACGTGAATCAAAATCAATTCAATCAACCAAAATCAATCATCATGTGATTATCCAATGACTTATTTAGGTGAAAAAATGAATCTGAAGAAAATTAATCTAATTTTAATTCTAAATCATCAATCATCAAGTTCAATCACGCAACCATCTAAACAATAAATCTAACGACACTCATGTGTGGTCTATACATACCACATCCAAACATATCCTAAACTTTCTATGATTATGTGAATAAAAAAGTGGGAAAAAAAAAACTTGTTATCTTCTATAAGGAAATTTAGCTTCACATCAACCTTTTTCAAGGAGTGTTCTTCATCGAATTTGAGCAACTAAGCCTCCATGTGCAGCCACCAAATTCAGCAGGTGTGATTCTCCATTAACACGACCCCAATCCTCCATGAGTCCATACTCCACTAAGCTTTCCACTTGAATCTATGCTCCATTAACACACAAGAAAAGTGGGTGAATTCTTTTCCAAAATTCCACTAACACCCACAATTAAGCCATCTCACCTGCCCACCAAGAGTCCTCACTCAAGCTCTCTCTTCACTCTCCCAAAATTCTCCAGAATTCTAGAAAAACTCTTCTAGAGAATTCTTTCCCTCACATAAAAAATATAAAAATCTCTCTTTTATAAAAAATACCCTTCTAGAAAAATCCCACATGCAAGACACCACTCCTTTTAGAATTTTCTTTTAAGTGAATCTCAAATTCTCACATGACCTCACATTAAAAAAAATAAAAAAAAGGAAAATCAATGTTAGTTTACCTGCAATACAAAATTAAAAACCCAATCTCATGCAACTAAAAAAATAAAAGGAAAATCTAAAAATCAAACTCATGCAATTGAAAAAAAGAAAAAAAATCAATCTTGTGCCCACAAAAATAAAAAATAAAACTCATGAAATTAGAAATTAAAATGTCAATCATATGCACATTTGAAAAATAAAAAATATTAATCACATGTATCAAAATCAAAATGTCAATTATATGCAATCAAATATCGAAATATCAATCTCATGCAATAAAAAAAATAAAAAGTCAATATAATTCTAAAATCATACAATAGAAAAATAAAATTAAACCTCAATGCACTAAAAATTAAGAAAACCAAACAAAATTCTAAACTAAAATAAGAGGTACGGTACAATCATATTAGGGATACTTAAAAGTCCTCCAAAATGTTTCCAAAGGAAGTTCAAAGACAGTGATCAATTGAATTACAGTGGACCACTAGTGAAAACACAATAAAAGCTCAAAAATAAATCGTAAGTGTACAATAAGGCAACAAAAAGATGTCGAAGGGTAAACATTGAAAAAAATGGAAGGTCTACACTTGACTTCTCTATTAATATATAAAAATGGGTGCCTTAGCTTTGAAGTATTTTTATGAATGACTTTTATAATAAAATTTATAGGATTTATGAATTAAAAGAGGAAGGAAATTATCTTCTAGGATTGGTTTGTAGGTTGCATCCAAATAATAAAAATAATAATAATATTAATAAGATATTACTAATATAAAAAAATAATATCAACAATAATCATAACATATAATATTAATATTCTAAATAATAATATTAATAACATGTTAATAATAAAAATAATGAAGTATATAAAGCACAAAAGAAAAAGAATAATTTTTATAATAAAGCTAAAAAGTCTTAGGGAAAAAAAATAATAAAGAAAAGATATAATAGGCATAGACTTAAAAGATGAAAAGTTTAAGTTATGCTTAACTTTATAACTTTTACACCTTTCAGCCTAATGGTGACTATAGACCCTTTTGGATAATTTTTCTTTTTCTATATTTTTTTTTGTTATTTCTTTATTTTCTCATGTTCATAAAAAGTTTTATTTTTTATATTTTATATTAGAATAATGGCAAGAGAAAATTGAACAAATTTAAATATCATATAATTTTTTATGAGTTCATTTGAATAAATTATTCTACAAATTTTATATCTTGTAAATTTACTAAAATTAAAATCAATTAAATTTTATTTATCATATATTTATTTTTTTACTTTTTTTTATATATATTTTAAATTAAGGGAGGAGTCCTAATATAAAAAGGATTTGGACTGTGAAACGAATTAGAATTGGCAAATGATTTTTTTTAAAAAAATTATAATTTCTATATATACAGAGAGATACCTATGTGAAATACTTAATAAAAAAAAATAAAAAAAAACCAGAAAAAGGGGATTTGGGTACGCTGCTTTCCAGAGTGTCCTCCCGTATCTCTTTCCATCTCTAACCCTAGAAAATCCTTCAGCATCGATTGGGGTTCAATCGGTTATCGATTAGGATTTTGGTTTGAGAATCTCTGGAAGATGGAGAGCATTCTCTCAGCTGACAAGCAAAGCATGGTCTCCTCCTTTCTGGAGATTGCCGTGGGTCAGTCCGCCGACACAGCTAGGCAGTTCTTGCAGGTTACTCTCGGTTCACATCTCTCTTCTTTTTTGCGCTTTAATTGCTGTTTTTTTTGTTACATTTTGTAGAAACTATGGGTTATTGTTGATGGGTTTCGGTTTGTTGTCTTACATTTAGAAGATCAGGGAAAAGGGGAAAAAAAAATATAGAATTTTGAATGTGGAACTGCAAAACTGAATTTCTGGAGTAGAAGAAGGTGAATTCGAAGCTGTATTAAGTACATGAATGGATGGTGTCTTAATCCCTTCAATGATAGGTAAACAAAGAAGAAAATGGCGAACTTTTATTCTTAAATTGAATGATTAACCGATCGAATTAGACGTGAATGAGGGAAATTGTTACTTGTGCCTAGTTTTGTGTGTGTTTGTGCTAATATGGGTATGCAAAGGTTGAGATTTGCTGATGAGTTGGTACACGTGGTAATGGTGAGGAATATGCTATGCTTGCTGATTGGGTACCAAATATCTGGCAATGTTATTAGTGAACAAAATGTCGATACTAGGGTTGAGATATTTCTATATCCTATTTGGAATACTTGTGAGCTTGTTGAATTGATATTTTATTATTTGTGGGCCTTCTTGATAGAAAAAGTACAACAATAAATTATCCCATGGTAGGAAGAGTTTGTATCCTGAGGCACATTGTAGCCCATCTGAGCCCAGTGGTCAGGGAAAGGGCAGAGATTTGTGTAAGAGGCACAAGGTCTTGGGTTTAATTCCTGCCACTAGGAATTCCTAGATTACTCAGTGTTGGCTGTGGCGGGTGCAGTCAGTGAACACGGGGTTAACCTGGTGTAGCCCCTTTGGTCTAGGGCTGAAATGTCGCCTTGCACTATGAGGTTATAAAGTACTAATCTGGAGGCCACCTTTTTTTTAAGCACTACCCTTTATGCTCTTAGAAAAAGGAAAAAGAAAAACAAAAGAAAATGAAGATAAAGAAGAAGACTCTTACTGAATCCTCAAATTTTCTATTAATGTGGATTTCACAAGATAGGAATGATCAAACTTCAATTTGACTAACTTTTTGGAGGCCCATTTTCTAGATTATGTAATTTAGAGCTCTCATTTGTAGAATGTCAGAACTATATGGCTATTTATATATTTTTATGTTGTACTTTGTAAACCATACTTTGTCGTTATATGAAACTTAATGGCTGAAAGTTATGGGGGCAGGCTACAAGCTGGAAACTAGAGGAAGCTATTCAGCTGTTCTATGTTGGGAATGAAAGTGGAGCCATGGCTACGTCTTCATATTCTCCACCAATAGAAAATATTAGTCCCCTGCCTGATCAAAGTTCAAGGTATGTTGGGAAAATGATTTAAACTGACATGTTATTCATATTTGATTGTTTTTCTTTTTATGTGTATTTCTCAATGTTGCCTTCTTTACCTTGGCTCAGTGGATCAAGAAAGGACATTGAAAATGAAAATGTTGTACAAGATGATGGAGATGAAGTACGACCTCCATTACCGGTGATAAGGGAGGCTCTTTATGATGATCCTATGTTGTATGGGTATGTTTCTCTTCTTTCTTCCTTTTCCATTTTAATTGGGAGGCTTCCATATAACTTCAAGCATGATTGGTAATGGTATTGTTCAACTTCTTATGTGTGCTTACATTTTATTCTAATTTTCTTTTAGAATAATGCAAGAAAAGTTGCTCCAGTGTGTTGGTGTTCTGACTTCTTATTTTTGCTTGCATTTTATTCTAATTTTCTTTGAGAATAATGCATTGAAAAGTTGCTCCAGGGTTTTAGTTTTCTTTAAAAATCTTCTCTTTGTTGTTTTGTTATTGGCATTTGTGGCTCATCAAAATAGCCAGATATAACCATGGACAAAAGAACGGGATATATCGCTGATTTTTGGTCAATATATCGGGTGTCGGGCCTGCCCAACACGATATGTGGAAGGATATTTTTTTGGACCAAAATTTCCAATTTTATTTGCATTTATTGTGGATTTTTTGGTGATATATCGATATTATGCCAATATTTCGGTAGTATCACTGATTAAATTGGAACCACGTCAGCACCTTTTCTTAAAAAATTTAAGCTGCCCAATTCTAGCCCAACAAAGAAAGCCCACTCACAGTTCATTCAACCCACTATGTGTTGTGGCCCATTATGGCTCCCCAATAAATTCACTATTCTTTCCTTTCCCACTTTCGATGTGGGATAACTTCTTTAAGAAATAAAATTAAATAGCACCAAGGCAAGGATTGAACCTGGGTTGCTGCGGCGTGAGCTTGACGGGAACCACTAGAGTATCTCTCTTGTTGTGCAATATATGCACATGCAAATTTATACATATGCATATATATTATTTAAATTAATTAAAATAAAAATATTATAAATATATCAATTTTAATTACCTTACTATGTTTTCTATGTAATATTTAAATACAAATAATTATAAATTTATAATAAAATTATCAATATTTTTAGATTAAAAACCTTATTTCAAACTAAATATTATAATTTTAGATTTAATGCATTTTAAAATTCGATATATTATTACAAAATGTCACAAAATATGTTATATTTGTTTTTTTTTTTTTAAAAAAAAGCCTTGAATATGTATATTAGTTCTTATTTATCATTTTTAGAGTTTTTCTCAACATTTCCATGAGTTTTGATTAATTTTCGCCCCATTGATATTTTGTGTTAATATTCATCGATATTTTCCTTTATATTTGTAAAATTAAGTCATCGAAATATCCGTCAAAACAATATTTTCATCATTGGATATAACCATATTTTTGGAAAATTTTATCTAATAAATTCATTTTTATCTTGCCTTTCTCCTCTAGTAATTGTGATGCCAGTGTGTATATGGTGACAAGGAATTGGACTAGCTAGGGATGAGATTGGTTGTTTTTTTCTGTTTCATTATATTTATTCTCTAAGAATGTTTTGTTGTGTCCATAAAGGGAATTCTTGTTTATGTTTTTGATTTTGAAGGCATGGATATTAACATAGACTATGGTGCTTGGATATTTGTTTTCTCCTTTGCAATAGTAAGTTTCAAAAATGGTACTGTCTGCTAACAGTCCTCTTTCCTTTCCAGTTACTTGTGCATCTAAAGCTACACTTTTTAACTTCTATTACAGTTCATGACATATATTTTTTCTAGCAAATGCTTTAGATTATTTATTCAACCTGTCTTTCCTAATTCTTGTTTACTTGGTTCCTGAGGTAAAATGGTTTTGGTGGGAACTCATATCAAACAAATTTTGCACCTATTTTATTTGTCTGGTTTCTGTTAGTTTGCTATGTGTTCCAGATTTGAAAAGTTACATAATGATTACTCAAATACCTGTTTCTGTGCACTTCTGATTTGTCTGCCTACTTCGCTTTCCCTACCATTTTGTTGGTTGTAGCTTAACATGCTCAGCTGTTTCCTTTTATTATTTATTGTAATTTAGTTGTGAATTTTGTTTTTTCTATTTTGATGTAGAGTATCAAGAGGAGGATATCCTTCACATGAAGCAAGTTCTTTAGTTGCATTCCGTAATTTTGATGACGAGATGAAACGCCCAGGGATTTGGGAATCAGAAAAAGGTGCTACATCTACGGCAGAAAATTCTCGAGATAATCTTGCTTCGTTATATCGGCCTCCATTTGCTTTAATGCACCATGGACCTTTTGAAAAGGTAAACAGCTGTTTTCTTGTGAAGAACATTGCTGCACAGTTCATGTATTACAAAATTAATAACTATGAGTTGAAATGACTGTATCAGTGGCATTAGGTATTTGTGTTATAATGTCATAATATTTTTTTTCCTTGACAATCACCAATCATGAATTATTGTACTATTTTTCTAGCTCTTCTTTTGCTCAAAATGTAAAATTTAATTAAGAATCTCATGTAAAATACTACATTGAGCTGTAAAAACTAAAAATTGCCAGTTTTCTAATGACCAATGAGTAAGAGGATGAATACTGAATACTAAACAAGCAAGCCTCAAGCAACTAGCTATTGGACCTGAGAGTCTAGCATTGTTGAAAGGTTTGAGGGATGCATTGTCTGCAGGATATAGAAACCTTCAAGTGGAAGGGGATTTAACAATTCCTCCATCTTGGGTGAGTTAGGGAAGAAGAGGGGCATGGAAACTGGATGGTGGAGTTGCAAGTCTGTTGACTTTTTGAGAGTTTTAGATTGTTTCTTCTTTTGGAACCCCAGTTCGGCCAACCATGTGGTGGATTGGTCGGCTAATACAGAACTTTAGGGGCACTGGACGCGGTCTTTTGTTGTTGACTCTCCGTAATTTTCTTTTTCACCCCTTATGGTGCAGAAGCTTGTTATCATGCTTCTTTTCACAGTGTTGGTTGGAGGGATATCTCGGCCTTCATTATGTCCCTTTTATGTAATAAATTTGTTTGCTATTAAGAAAAAAAATCCCTCCACCCAGTCCTCCCTTTTTTGATAGTAAACACACAGTTGTCCTTTAGACCTTTTCTTTTCTATTTTTTTCCCCTTCCCCCTAATAAGTTTTCACTTATTTTTCTTTTCCATTGAAAAATTAATGATTGCCAAATTGATCCCCTTACAAATGCTTGGAGGCATCTTGAAGCAAGCAATCACTGAATAGGCCAATATATTCTCCTGAAAACCATGACCATTTGTGTTGCCTACAGGAGAAATTTTGGTTTCTCTTGAAAAAATTATTCAAAACTTTCATAGCTTAGTTTTGCTAGAAAGCTAAGGACTTCTGAACTCTCTCCCTCTCATATTAGATTTGCATCTTTCTTACTTGTATGCTGTACAAATCATCTAATAAAAACCACTCTGCAAAAAAGACGTGTTATTTATGATAATTCTGCTGGTTTGATGTTCACCTTTCTTTCAAGATAAGAAAGGTTGGCAATAACTTTACCATGGAAAAATAGGTTGAGGCTTATTAGTAGGGCTTTTTACTTCTGGAACTGGGGTAATATTGGTGTAATTTAGACTTCCAAGATGCCATCACTAGGGAAAAAATATGTACAGTGGAAGAAATCATGTGCAAAAAGATGCTGATATTGGAAAAATGTGGATAGCATGATGTCTAGGCCAAGATACTTTGAAGGGTCAGTTCGGAAATTGGCTTCTTTTACTCAAAAACGAAAATTTTGAACTTTCTGGTTCTTCTTGGAGTGACTTCATCTTCCACCTCTTATCTTAAAATGATTGCCTTAAAAGAAGTTTTCTATGTAGCCTGGATATGTTTAAAGAGGGACTGTGTCATGTCTTCAACCGCTATTAGCTAATGTTTTCATGACTTTTTGTGTGTTACCTTTCCTAAGCCAATAGTTCATGATCTTATCAATATGATTATTTGACTTAAGGAACTAGGGCTATCTGAATGTAATTTAAAATTCTAAGCCACATGGAAAACTTCTAAAACACATGGAAAAAATATGGACAATGGCAGAAATCTTGTCCAACAATATGCCAATTTTGAGATGCTTTGAAGTGTCAGTTGGAATTGGCTTCTTTATCTCCTCAACAACAAAATCCTTTTAGGAGTCCTGGGTTCCTCTTGTAGAGACTTTGCCTTGCACCTCTTGTCAAAAATTGCTTGCCTTAGAAACAGTTTGCTATATCGCATGGTCTCTTTTAAGGAGGAACCCTGTTATGTCAGGCACTGCAGTCCTCCACTCCTTTGCACGTCTTGTTCACCTCTTGAATGTTTCTAGAATTTTGGAATAATATTTTTGGGCACTCATGTAGCCAACAAATATCAAACATGCAGTGGATATGTCATTGTGTGGAAAATAAATATAGTTGTAGGGATGATTAAAATAATGGAAGAGGAAGAAGTGTGGTAGAAGCAAATTTATTCCTGAAGCTAAGAGCTTTGCATCCTTTTATCAACTTATTAATTTTTAAAAGGAGCTCTTTTTAAGCTTGTGTTTGGAGTCATCATCGTATTTTAATTACTGACTATTTAAAAATTAAACAGATATTTGTTTAATCCAAAAAATCATATTGAGTTGGAGAACTTAATATGACTTGTTTCAGTGCTTTTACTAATTCATGATACAAATGCAGGCAAAAGTTGCTGCTGCCGGTCAGGATAAATGGCTCCTGGTAAACTTGCAATCCACCACAGAATTCAGCTCACATATGGTAGTGTTCTCTGAGCCCTTTCTTTCTCTTAATTTGAACAATTCTTTTTTTCCCCTTCATTGGAATTAAGACTCACTCTTGGTATTATGCATATACTTGCTTATCTGAAGCTTAATCGGGATACATGGGCAAATGAAGCTGTGGCGCAAACTATTAGTACAAATTTCATCTTCTGGCAGGTTAGTATCATATTTTGATTGTCATTATTTTTCATGAATAGTCTTTTGTGCTTTTGCTTTGTCTTTGCATTTAGGGCTCACACCAGGAATTCTTCATTGTCCTCTACCAGACAAAGTATGGTATTTTAATATTATTTGATTTGCATAATGTCACAACTTTGCTCAAATGACCCTCCCTTGAGTTTATAGGGGGGGGGGGGGAAGACTGACCTAGCAACGTCAAGCACCTTGAGATGTCTACGTGTCGCACGTGAACTTAGGAAAGGCTTAAGTTTGTGACAATAAATTACATTTCATCAGTATATTGCAAGTTACATGATCTTATCCAGGGACTTATTTCATGAAATTCTGTCTAACTTTGGTGTGAAAACAAACATATGATTAGATGTTTAAAGTTGTAGATTTTTATATCTTGAATTGTCATAATATCATATTAGTGTCAATATGTAAAAGATTGAAACAATGATGGCAGCACTCTACATGCTTAGGCATATGAGTATCCATGAGACATGATCAACATGTGGTTCCTGTTAAGAGATGATAAATATTTAATAGTACTGGAATGGTTCTTTGATGGCATTGAAATCGTAATAAAGGTTTGAAAGAAACCAGTGTTACTAAAGATTGATTAAGATTTTCGAATTCTTCATAAAATGCAACTTCGATAAATATATATTTCTTCAATTTCTATGAAGAGAAATTTTATAAGAACTCTAGAACCTCAAAGATGTAAACCATAGAGGCACTTTTCATGCAGTGAGACCTTTGC
Source organism: Vitis riparia (assembly GCF_004353265.1). NCBI lineage: Eukaryota > Viridiplantae > Streptophyta > Magnoliopsida > Vitales > Vitaceae > Vitis > Vitis riparia. Next base: position 20,658,967 of record NC_048431.1, on the reverse strand, counting down.
CAATATTATGGAACTAGCATAGTGATAACATGCCCTTTAAAACAAATTATGGTTATTTTTGTGATGTTTGTGAGTTCTTATCTAGTTGCTCTTCATGATTGATCAATTTCCACAAATTGATTATTGGAAGATTGGGGTAGGGAGAGGATGGGCTTTGGGGTGGCATGGGGGGGTTTTAGATGAGTGGATCGTGAGTCTTTAAGGATAGGTGAGAGGGGGTTAGAGATCTAAAGGAATGCTTTGTAGAATCTGGAGATGGTCTTAACTCCTGAATAAAGTTTGCCATAAATGAATCCCCAAGGGCCCTTTTCATAGAAAGCCAATGGGGAGCTTGCTAGTGGGTGCAGGACCATCCAGAAGCCAAGGTTTGCCACTTGGGGACTGGCTTACATGTCCTTGGATGCTGGTGGATCTTTCCCTCTCATCTAGTTGAAATAAGACCACTTCTAAGATTTGCTAAGTTTATGCTGGACCGCCTAAGCTTTATGTCCGACTTGTTTAGTAATAATATTATGAGGATGGCATGTCCTAAAATACAGTAACTTCGAGGGAGGGAGGAGATTTCCCAGAGTTGACCATGGATGGAAATAAGCTGGGCCACCTCCTTTACTTGGGAAGAGGGATGTCTCCTTTAATTATTTAAGAAGGGAGGGAGGAATCTGCCTCTACACTTGAAAAATGCCCCTTCATGTGACCTAGCAAGAAAACATTTCATGGGGAGTGTTTTTGTTGACCAATATCCCCCCACTCAGAAAGTGGGATAAGAACATGTACCTCTGCATTTGGTATGGATTGGCATCTGCTTTGTGAGGGCATTTGAGATGTTTGGGCTCAATGCAAGGATAGCAATCCACTGCAAAGCATAATTTTTCCCTAGAGATCTGAGTGGATTAGTGGGAATCTCTTGGACATTGCAGTGTTGGTTCAATGTTGTTTGTTTTGATGCTGATAAAATTTGTAGTTTATACCTCATTATCTGATGTTTATGATTATATTCATCCCTATGTTGTGAATATAGGTATATGATGATACAAGTGAGGGCAAGAAAGTCTGCACCTACTACAAATTGGATTCTATTCCTGTGGTTCTTGTGATTGACCCCATCACGGGCCAAAAGATGCGCTCATGGTGTGGAATGATTCAACCAGAGCGTTTGCTGGAGGTATGTTTTATAGTTATGTATGTTGTTGGATTTCCTCTGCATGATCATGTAATACGAAAATGGCTAAGGAATATCACTGTAAAAGAACTTGAATCTGTGAATCCTGGACACTGTATTGACAACCTGAGACAACTTTCAACTGTAGGATCTATTACCATTCATGGAGGGTGGCCCCAAGGATCATCACGTCACTCTATCTCATAAACGTCCAAGAGAAAGCTCTCTGACTCCTCCCCAGAAAATTCAAGGTATACCAGGCTTTCTTGCTCTTTTCTTCTGGTCATTATCTCATACTTCTGACACAATATGAAAGTGGGACATCGTTCGTTTAACTGGTGATGGTTTTTCAAAAATAATTGTTGATACTCTTTCCATGTTTGGACCAGTTTGTTAAATTGGTTCTTATTACCATTGGTGTTTTCAGCAACGTAACTGTGGGTTTGAAAGTAAGTTTTTTCATTTCATAATCTGATCCAAAAGACAGAATCTTAGGTCAGCAGATTCAAATTTTGGAATTTTAAATCAGCAAATGTAGAAATCCCAATCTTAAATCAAAATCCAATTATACAGACAGCCTTAGTGGAAAGATTAGATTATATCCAAAATTATTGAAGGTTCCCTTCCAAAAATATGGTGTCCCATTCAAGAGTTTTTGTTTAGATGCTAGGAAGTTGTTTAAGAATAGTTTGTTCTTCTTTTGTTGCAGTGCTGCTGTTTTGTACTCAGCAGTACTATTTCTGTTGCTATGGGGGAAGCAGCTGTTTCAGATTGTTTATGCCCATACTTGATTACATTATTCTAATTCAAATTGTTTCTCATTTGCTTCTAATTATTCAAACCTGAAATTTCATATCCACTTAGCATGCACAGATTCCATATCTCTATCTCTTGAGTTGTTTTCATGATGCAGGCATGGTAGTCAAAATATTGAAGTGTAATGTGGTACAAATTTTCAAAAGAAAAAACAGTGCACGCCATTGATATATATCGCAACAAGTGTCTTACAATACACTGGATGTGTGTATGATACATGCACATTTAATAATCCTTTCTAATGGGTGCCAAGAAAATATGAATTTGAATTTTCTTTCTTTGAGAAGATTATTATGTAATTGTTTAGAAGGTACTTCAAGATGGAGAATATTTATTTAGAAATTCTCTTTGGTCTCATTTTGACTTTGCTATGAAAAAAAAAATTCCATTTGTGGTGCTAGGTATCTAATGTTGATTTATTTTGCTTTTATTGTATTTTTTTTTTCTTGTTTTTATTGTCAATGGATTACAAATTTGATGTCAAACAGTATTTTTGTTTTATCATTTTGTTGGGGGAAGTGATTCTCCCTCTACTTTAATGTTCTTTATACTTTTGAGTATTTTTATTGATTGATTTCATAAATTTAAATAAATCTGATTCCAGTAATCTCAGTGGCTGCAGATGAAACTAATGAAGAAGATGAGGAAGTGCAATTGGCATTGGCAGCCTCTATGGCAAGCATGAAAGACCCTAGTGGACTGACTTCCAAGGAAAAAGATGTAACCACTACTGACAAGAAGGAAGAGATGTGTTCAGCTAAAAAGCCTGAATATCCTCCTCTGCCCGAAGAACCCAAGGGTGATAGGAACCTTCTTTGCAGGGTTGGAGTCCGTCTCCCAGATGGCCGCCGGATCCAGAGAAATTTCTTACGTACTGACCCAATACAGGTAAGATTTTTCATGCAAGATTATGCATCATTCTGGCCCTCTGTATTCTGTTACCCACATCCACATTTTGGCTCTATGTTGATGTTGAATTAACACCTAAGTGAGCATGTGACATTGGTTCATCTATTTTCCCCATCAATCATATGGATGTACCGCATGGTGGGATTGTTGGCTTTTAAAATGCTTATGCACAGTGAACAAAGATCTGGATTTGAGTGTTTTACTGCTTTTCTTGTTTTGCAGTTGCTTTGGTCGTTCTGCTATTCTCAACTTGAGGAAGCGGTTTCACGGCCATTCCACTTGACCCAGGCAATACCAGGGGCTTCACAGAATCTGGACTATGATAGAGAATTAACCTTTGAAGAGTCAGGACTTGCAAACTCTATGATCTCGGTTACATGGGAATGAAGATGGGGGTGTGGGCACTGTTTTACTGAGTTGCTTCAACTGCTAGAGTCTGCATTGAAGAATTTTGGTTCAAACTGTTCTTTATTTCTTTCTTTCTCTGTAAGTAGAGACTTTGTTTAAATGGATGGATGGGGTGTTTGGACCAGAAACTTAATATTTGACATTTTGTTTACTGTATATACTCCATGTCAGGGGCATGGGATTTGTACTTACTTTATATTAAAGTTATTTTTGCACTTTTGCAAATTTGTTGATTAATGGGTTCAATTTCTTAATTCCTTCAACAGATGTGAGTGTTTGTAGTTTTGGGTTTTGGTTTTTAGCTAATACCATAAGTAGAAAGTTTGCTTTAGCTTTTAGAAAGTTTGAAAATGGGAAGCTATCAGAAAAGGGGTCAATGCCTTTTTGTTACTTAAATGGTGGTACTAGCTACTAAAGGCTCTAAAGCACAATGTAATTGTAAAACAATGGGATTTTTTTTTTTTTTTTTTGTGAAAAATTAATTAATATTTAAAGGTAAATAAAAAAAAGTTTGAACATTTTTACATATTTTTTTTAATCTCATTAAAAATTAGAAAATAAATAAATAAAAGAGAAAAGAAGAGTTAGGATGGTAGGCAGTAGCCAAAATTTGTGAACCCCACAAGTACCGTGGTAAAAGATGAATAAATAAGGATGGGGTCCACGGATTTTGGCGCTTAGTATTAATGTGGGACCCACGATGTCCTCGACTATGTGGAATCTGCCACACCAAATCACTCCCACTTCTGGTCCTCCAAAAGGAAACATTTTTTTTTTACAACATTTTAATTTATCGTCTACACGAGAAATTCATTTCACTACTCCACGGCACGGCTCCTGCCACGTGGAAAAGTTCAATCCACTGCTCACGTGCTGCTCTTTTAGACTGGCTTGCACTCATCATTTCCCTCCTCTCTCTTCATTTACAATTTTATTATGCTTCTTTTTTTAAAAAAATAAATTAAATTAAAAGTCTTTTTTTATTAAATTACTTTCCATGTTGGAAAATATTTTATTTAAAAATCAAGGTAAAGTTATTTCTCCTTTTACTTTTTAAGGTTAATAACAAGATTATTGTTAAGTTTTATTATTTTTCTCTTTTTTAAAAAAAAAAAAAAAGGAAAAAGAAAGAGGCAATAGTAAACCCATTTTCCAAGCACCTATTCTCTCTACTGATCACTTCATTGGGCACACAAGCACACTTTTTTCTCAGAGATGCCAAAGCCATGTCCGAACCACCACCCACGGCAGCCACAACGCCCCTCAACCCCCACCACGTCGTCTCCACCGCCGCCACATCATCCTTACAGAGTCGGGAGTACCGGAAAGGCAACTGGACCATCCAAGAAACACTCATCCTAATCACAGCAAAGAAGCTCGACGACGAAAGAAGAATCAAGGTCAGCTCCACCCCCCCGGATCCCTCCTCCAGCGCAGCCAAACACCACTGCCGAACCGGCGAGCTCCGGTGGAAATGGGTTGAGAACTACTGCTGGAGCCACGGCTGCCTCCGCAGCCAGAACCAGTGCAACGACAAGTGGGATAACCTGCTTCGCGACTACAAGAAGGTCCGCGAGTACGAGTCCCGCTCCTCCGCCGCAGCGGCCTCCGGTGACGAGCACCACCCTTCGTACTGGAAAATGGAGAAGCACGAACGAAAGGATCGGAATCTGCCGTCGAACATGTCCTCGGAGGTCTTCGAAGCCCTCAACGAAGTGGTCCACCGGAGATACCCACTGAGAACCATCGCACAGCCGTCTTCATCCTCAGTTCCATCACCGGCTCCGATCTCCGTGCGGCCACCATCCCCACCGCCGCCGCCGACAACAGCGCCGGCGGCTTCAGGTACTGTAATTGTATTATCCAGAATGAGAAATTTTCGCCCGGTTAGAAGATGATTTGGTCAAACTTGCAGTGTTTGAAAACTCTGCAAACATTTATTACAAAAATTTCAAATTATTTTATATGCCACCGTACGCTCAGGACTATAACATTAAACTACACCCTACCAAATTCACCGTCGATGTTATCTCTGTACCTTATTCCATTCTATGTCTTTTCTGTCATGTATTGCTACCGTCTGATGTTTTGAAAATTTCAAAATGTTGATGGGATCAAGGGTCTGGGTTCTGGGTTAGTAAGCCTTCAATGGTGGACCTGCAAATATTTTTGGGCAAGATACGATGCTGCACGGAGATTCGGTACCCAATAGCGATTGATTTGATTTGGATTTTTCCTTTTTTTTTTTTTTTAAATAATAATAAAATAATTTTTTTTTAATTTTAATTTTATTTATAGAATGAAAAAGTCCAAACATGATGGGAAGCTGTGGGTTCAAAGCTGCCTAATCATTTTCCTAGTGAATTTTGGGTACTTCAACACAACACAACACACGAAATAAATAAATTGCATTTTCAGCATATATTAAAACTTTATTCTAAAGTATTTAATTATGAAAAATAAAATAATTTATCTTATTATATTTTTTATTTTTCAGAAATTGATTAGTTGGATATTATTTTCTGTTGTAGAAACATCAGACTCGTCCGAGACGGAATGCAGTGAGAAATTGGAATCCAATACGAAACGCAGGAAAGTCCGAAATATCGGGTCGAGCATAGTTCGTAGTGCTTCAGTTTTGGCCCGAACTATGAAATCCTGCGACGAGAAGAAAGAGAGGAGACACCGAGAAGTAATGGAGCTAGAAGAACGAAGAATGCAAATTGAAGAAACCCGAAATGAAGACAACCGGAAAGGAATTAACGGTCTCGTTTCGGCTGTTAACAATCTTTCGGGTGCCATTCAGACTCTAATTTCGGGTCGCCAAAGCCAGACCTAATTAGTTGCCAAACCCGCCCATTTTTTCCGAGATTTCGGCAACTTGAAATTTGAAAGTGACATTATTTCGGTTAGCCCATTTTATTTATTTAAGGGAAAATTATTTTTTCTCTCTCCTTTTTTTTTTTTTAATTTATTTATTTTTTATTTTTTATTTTTAATTTCAGTTATTTGTTCCCTTTATTGGGCAATCATCATGGTCTATACATATATTTTTTAAAAAGGTGTAAATTTATTTCCTTGAACATTTTTTCTTCTTATTTTCTTCCATTAATGCTTTTTCTCAAACTTTTCATGATTTGATTTAATCTCACCAAAGTTATGCTTTTTCTAAGCTTATTCTTCTTTTATAAAAAATGAACACTTCCAAACTATTTAAATTTTAAAATGAATTTTATTTTGTTTTATTATTTTATTGTTTTTTATGATAAACTGATTAACTTTATTATTATTATTTTTACTCTTTCTTTGTTTATTTTATAACGTCCAAATTAATACTTAGGGTCTATTAATTTGGATAAGGGAAAGTGTCAAGGAAGAGAAGAAACATTCTCTTGTTTGATTCATTGTGAAAGTTGAAAAGAAAATAAATAAAACAAAAATATTTTAAAAATTTATACATAATGATGTAAATTCTATTTATACCTATTTATAGGTGTAAATAAAGTCGCTTCAGTTGGTTTTTAAGTCAAATATGAATTGAATTGATATAATCGATTTAAATGTGTTCAAAACTAAACCGATTAGATTTAAAATGAAAAACCAAATGAAACCAAGTCTTTTAAAGTCAGTTTGGTTCGATTTTCATGAATTGGTTTTTATCCAACTCAATCATTCAGATTTGAAATAAAAAACCGAATCAAACCAAACCTTTTAAGGTTGATTTAGTTTGGTTTTCATGAATTGGTTTTGACTCAACTTAATAACCTTTTTAGTCCTTAGTCGAGTTGTAAATTTGCTTTTGTTTTAAACCCAACACCCATTAATTTGAGTTTAAATTAAGCTTTAAGTCTATTTTTTTTTTTAAATTAATTCAAGCTGATTTGAAGTTGATGTAAAAAAATATATTGAATGCATTTAATAGAATTTAATATAAAAAATTTATTAAATATCAAACAATTGTATATAAGTTTTAAAATGTGGGTTTGATTTGGTTTGTCTTAGTGGATAAGAAAATTGAAAACCAACCCAAAAAAATTGGTTTTCAAAATTCTCAAATTAAACCGATTTTTTTATTATTGAAAGCCAAATCATTGGTTGATTTAGATTGGTTTTTTGATTTTTTCAAATTTGCTTACACCTATAATTTATAGGCATGGGATCCTCGTAGCTCATGCCATTAATTGTTAATGTTGGGTATTAAGTACTAATTGCTTATCAAAACAAATATATAGATAGCATTTTTAATCGAATACAACAAAATTTAAAAATAATTTTTAAAAAACAATATTTTAAATTTATTTCTTGATGTGTGATAGTTTGTGCCATATGAAAGTCATGTCTTCAAAGATCCAACTTTAATATTGCTTAGACCTTCTCAAGCTCAATTTGAACCCATTCTATTTTACCTATTTTCATAAATAATGTATTCTTCTTTATTGAAATCTTAGGCTAGAAATTATATCAATTTCATCAATTTTTTTTCTATGACCATAAACTAATAATCATCAATTTTGCTTAGATGATGACCGATGCTACTCCTTTGAAGATTGTTGATTTATTTGCTATATTTTATGTGAAGTTAATTTTTTATTTTTTTTCATTTTTCACTTTACTTTGCATCCTCCTATCTACTTTTTCTTAACTCATCATTATTTTGGCAATTTCTCGGCAAGGAGAGTTAAATTAATCAAATATCATACATATCTCTATAAATTTTGCATATGTCATTCGTAACTGAGAAATGTTTTTTTAGATTTTCCTAAAAGTTTTTCTTTTGACAAAGCATTTGTTATGACCGTTGAATTTTTTAATATGATATAAACATGTTATTTGAATGACACATCAAAATGATTTGATAAACTTTGAAAATTCTTTATGATGCAATTACATGATGATTCAAAAATTACTTTATGAATCAAACCAACAACAATCGGTAAGAGAATATTTCTAATAAGGAAGATATTACCGATGTTACACGTGCTAATGATATATCTTTGCATTATGTCCAAAATGAGCTTGTCTTCCTTTCTATTGTTTTCCATTTATTTGATGCATTTTTCTTCAAAAGACAAGAATAGACAAATACCACTCATATAACCATTTCTCCTACAACAATTACAAATAATAATTAAATTACTACTTGAAGTCTCCTTCACAATAGATTTTATATTACCTTTTATTTGTAGGAGACTTGTAACGCAATCCCTTTTTTATTTTTTTTATAGAAAATATATTTTTGACTTATTAGAATCACATTGAAGTTCTTTCAATTGATCATTCAAAAATTTTGAGTGATAAATGGTCTGTCATTGATTCTTATTTAATATCCTAGTCAAACATACATTCAATCAAAGCATTTAATAGAATACAAATCATGATTCATTATTTCTTATAATTTTGGAGTACTAGATGCATAATAAAGAAATAGTTGTATCTTGGAAGATAATCACTCTTGTATCGTGAACACTAAGTGGGATAGAATTTGTGTCTTCAGAGCATAGAGTATAAAGGTCTAGCATTGATCGACCTATTATTTGTGATTTTCATTTTATTATTTTAGTTTTAGTGTTTGAGTATAAAAAAATAAAAGTAACCTTTACCCCTTGGTTTAGGAGAAAACCTTGGTTAACACGCCATTATATAATTGATTTTTGTTCTTTTTTGCTAAAATTTATTTTTTAGCCTCGACACTCGATTAAAGCCTTAAATAAGGGCTCATTTAGGTGTAAATAATATTTTATTGGGTTATTTGATTAAAAGGGTAATTGAAGACTTACTTTTGGAAACCCTCAATCCATCTTTGGCCATATTTTGACAAAAATGTTCTTATTCTTTTTTTTTATAAAGATAACCTTTTCTTTTAAAATTTGTATGTAAATACTTGAAATAGTCAAGGTTATTTATGTAAAAAATGGGTTACCCTTCAAGTAAAAACATGAAAAATGTTAAATTAACAAACACGAGGATTATTTCATTTCTTTTAATCAATTAATTTTATTTTGTTAGTAGATCTTTTATTAGAAATGATTTTTTAATAGTGCTTCCATTAAAAACACTTTCAGAGAAAACAACTTAATGTTCAGAACAAACTAAAAAGTGTTTGATAGTACTTTTAGTTGCAGTATATGTCGATATTTTATATTTTGAAAATTTTTCTAAATAACTAATTTTTATGAGAAGACACTTGTAAACATTTAGGACGTACTTCTTTCAAAATTACTTCCAAACAAGCTCTATATCGGGTTTTTCATTAGCCTCTTGATGAATCAAATGAACCTATGACTTAATCTATGCTTATTAATATAGTTGGTTAATGGAGCTTTGCTGTAAATTAAGGTTTATATATTGTAAGAAAACAAAATCAGAAATATAGACCTAATTATTTCCTGGAATTTATCATTGCAGAGGGTGGTCAAGGAAGCAATGCTCCAAAGATAGTTGATGTAACTTCTTTGGCCCTTTCAATCATGTAGCTATGTGGAAAAGTATTAGAAAATGTCTTGGACGGAAAAAATCCTAACTTATTACGGTTTGATCATGTGTTGAGTGCACTTAATTTAATTATTTCATGTATAATATATATATATAATAAAAAATTGAAGAATATAGGATGAAGTAATAGGAAAAGTACAATTTGGTTGATTTGGCCCAACTAAAAAACTTCATATGATTTTCTGATCGATTTGGGTTTAGATTAACTTCCTTATTCCAATGTGAATTTATGTTGGCTTTAGTCACCCTCTTGGAATCAAATTGATATTTTAAGTTCTGTAAGTAAGATTATATATAGTATCATGTCCTGGCAGAGCCAGCATATGCCCAGAGGAGACAAGTGCCCCCCCGTAAAACCAAATTTCCACTAAGTCATTAAGCCACTAAGCTAAATTTAAAAGTAAAAAAGGCTTAACCGTTGAGATTGAAGAGATATTGCTCCCTCGAAATAAATTGTTTCTATTAAGCCACCCTCAACATTTCTGACTCTACACCTAAATTTAGAGGTTAAAAAGGTTTAACCATTGAGCTTGAAGACACATTGCCCCTTGAAATAAATTGTTTCCCTACATTTTTTACTTCACTTGTGGTATCATGCATATAATATTGAAACAAAAACCGGTCTTAATGACTACATTAAGTTTATCTTTGTTAAAGCTCAAGGTTTCACTATATTTTGGTTCATTGATGGGATGAACCATATATATATATATATATATTAAAGAATATAATTTTAAACTTTTAAGAAAATTAATAATTAAATATGGTATCAGAACTTCGTTTGGTAGGAGATCATGTGTTTTGTTTTCTCAATTTGCATGTGTAAATCTAAAAGAGTTATTTATAATAAAACTCTTAGTTGCTCTCTCTACTCACCATTTTCTTTATTCAAATGTTATTTATTATCCATCATTAAGGATTATGCGAAAGTGAGAGCAAGAGAGTAAAGATTCAAGGCTGACAAGTTATTGTTTTACTATCAAAAGTTTAGCATTATGGATCAAGATATGTACTCTTTGGTTTTGAATTATTTCTTAGTATTGAACATCATGATGGAAATTTTCTCACATTTGACAGCAAAACAATGATTGAGAATAGTAATGTTTCTTTTTCTTGGTTTTTATTATTATTTTTTCAACTATTTGCATTTTTTTCCGAGTTTAAAGCTATAGAGAAACTATATTATCACAACTTGAAGTTATGATAAAATAATTTTTACATTTTCATAGCTTAAATACATAATAACGTCATTTTCATAATCTCAAGTTGTGAATAAATGAATTTACACATCATAAGCTAAAGTTATGAATATATAAATTTGAATTTCATAATCTAAAGTTATGAATAAGTTATTTGATATCAATAATGATACCATTATTTGGTATCATTATTTATTGATAATGATATCGGCTTATTAGGACACTTATTTGGTATATGAGAACTAAATGATTCTAATTTTTCATATTAGAATGAAAAAATTATTATTATTTTTTACGATCTCAATTTGGAATTGGCTCTTCGAGTTGCGAAACCTCCTTTGTCTTTCAATGATAGTGCATCCGATGTTAAGGAATTTTATGAAAAGTGAGAGCATTATATTTGAAAAATCTTATGATGATGAAAAATAGGATTGCTAAAAATAGTAAACACTCAATTTTTGCGTCCTCAAAGGCTTAAAGAATTCATTATCTTTGTGCAGTAGAAATTTATAGCATCAAACAAGGTACTAGAAGACACTTTGATGTATAAATTTACCAATATAAAATATAATAGAATAAGTGTAGACAACACATAATGAAAATAAACAATATACCCAATCAATTTTGTGAAGTCCAAAAAGACTCAAAGAGAAAAATAAAAAGGAGAAAAAAAATCTAGGGTTTTTTATTATGAATTTTCTTTAAAATAGCTATAACACAAATTAGAGTTTAAATAGACCTAATGAAAAGAAATAAAGGAAATAAAAAAGGAAAAAACTAACTTTCCCTTGCTTCTAAAAGGAAAGATGATAATTCTCATATAGTAAACAAATAAATAAATAATAACAAATTGGATACTTTGAAAATGGGAATTTCAGAATAATTTCTTATACAATTCATCCTAAACTTTTTTCCTTTAACAGTATGTCCCTTCAAAATTTCATATGACATGATAAATGAATTGTTCATGAATTAATGCTATGTGTGTGCAAAAAGAAGAAAGATTGAAATATGAGTAATTACAAATCGTTTACATGGTGTCAAATAATAGAAATTAGTTTCATAAAATGAGAGCATCGATGAAGAATGGTAGGAAATCTGAGTTTTGTTTGAAAATGTTTTCAAAAATAGTTTTTAGAGAATGGTTTTTTAGAATAGTTTTATGTTGTTTTGAGAAAGAAAGATATATTGGAAAACTAAATTCTAATTTTTTTTTATATTCTAAAAGAAAAAACATATTTGGTTGAATAAATAAAAATAGTTTTATAAAATAATAAAAATAAATAAATTTATTTGGACTTTATTTTGTAAAATAAGTGTTTTCTTCCCATCATTAACATGATATTGTAAAAACAAATAATTTATAATTTTAAATTTTAAAATATAAATATATACTTGATTAGAACATAAATTTTTTTTTTCATAAATTTAAAAAATTATATGCATTCATCTTTAAATAATTTCATCTTTTTTCAAATAAAGAGGTTCATTCTACAAGGAGTCCCTAATTGGTAGCTGAGAAAACGAAGCAAAATAAGATAGAACAGAGCTCAAAGCCAATTCAGCAATGGTGTGCACTTGCAAACCCAAATTGGAAATTGCAAACATAGCTTAAGAGCATGAGATCAAAACAAGGCATCCGAAGAAAACCCATTTTTCTTTCTTTTGTTTGCTTAAAAAAGTTTATAGATGAGACCCATCCCTGAATGTCAGGCTCCAGAAATTAGCAATAATCTTGACTTGCCCATGAAACTTTCTCCAAATCTCAAAAAGCCCAAAAGCCCAAACCTGGCATGCATAGTTGCACTAATTTCTTCAAACTTCTAGAACTAGGCAACCATCAAAGGAAAAAAAAAAAAAAAAAAAGAAGACCAACATTTTCAACACCAAAATGAAGTAAATTTTTGTGGGTTTTTTAAGATTTTTTTTTTTTTTTTTTATGCTTCATTTTTTCTGTTGGAGGCTAGCAGAATTGTATGTTGAAACTCAAAACAAAAATAAAAGTAAAAATAAAAACATACCTGAAGATGGCTTGAAGATGACACACCCAAATCTATGAAGATCTTCACTTAAAACAAGTTTAGCAAAGTTCTCCAAAAGTACGAAAAGCTAGAGAAGAGGATTATGCACCAATTTCCAACTCTATCTATAACAGGTTAGAGTGTGTTTTTGGTTCTTGTCTTTTGTTCTAAAAATAATAGCAAAAACAAGGAAAACTCCTTAAAGATGTTTTATGAAAACATCGTATTTTATGAATAATTTCCTAAAAATTGTGTTTAGAGAAATTCCAAGCCAAACTTGTTTTCTATTCAAAAAGTATGTTTTCTGTTTTCAAAAATAGAATACACTATTTTTTAAAACATTTACCAGATAAGAGCTTAATGACTCATTGATAAAGAGAAAGAAAATAGTTTGAAATATTATTATTTTTCTAAAAAAAAAAAAAGAAGGGACACGGGAAGAAGGATGACATCAAAAGGAAATATTGGTTTAAAAAGGAAGATGATAACTAATTACTTGTATGTTTTGAAACCAATTTGGTTCATATTCCTTCTAATACATAACTATTAGATTTATGGCCACAATTTTTGTAAAAAATTCTTCACAGGAATTCCTTATTAACCAGATTGTTAGCGAGGATGAAAGATATGAAATCAAATAAACTACAAAGTCAAAAACTATTGGAACCTATAAACTTATTTTGTACCTTTATAATGCATTTTATTCTCCTATATTTTTTTAAAAAAAACATTTTTCTTTATCTAAACTTAATTTAGAAGGATATATCTTCAACTAAATCAATCTCTCCTCATTTATAAAAATTTATTTTTGATTTGTTCTAGGAGTTTTTCTAGGAGTTTATGGGATGGGTATATTAAATTAACCGAAACCATTTATTTTCCCAAACTCTTTTAACCATGTATGCTAGTGTTGGTATGAAACATAACATCTTGAAAGAAGGTGTTAGGGTGAATTCACAATATTCTAACAAACACAAAAAAAATTTCTACCATTTCTTTGTGCAAAATTAAATAAGCAATATCAATTAGCAACAATAAATAAATAAACTCATGCAACAGAAAAAATAAATCAAATACCAAAATTTTTATGTGGAAAACCCCCAATGTGAAGGAAAAAACCATGAGACATAATCCAGTTCAAACTTCCACTATCAACAAGAATGGGTTACACCTGTCTTTCCTAGAATTATCTCTAAAGATTGCCAAATCCATCAAGAGCACATATAGCCTTGGATTATACAATCTCTCTTGGTAAAAACAAAGAAAATTGGAGAAAGTATACCAAAAACGCCATTATTGTTCATGGACAGTAACATCAGTTCCCGAGCTCAAAATATGATCTCCACCATTCAAATTGTAGCTACTTGAGTTTCAAATCTCTCCGCCAAATTTCAACTTGATCGGACCACAGATGAAGTGTGATCGGCTCGTTGATGAAATCTGGGCAATGAGATGTGTTTTTTTTTTAATGCAATTGACTTGGTCCCCAAGCATATGGGGCCCACTCCTTCACATACGAGGGAGCCCAACAAATCTCTCTCTCCGACTATGTAAGGGGCTCTACTAAGCCCGCTTACTTTCTACAGAATTGTAGCTTCTCTATAGGTATTGGTTTTGTCATCATATTTGATCATTCTCATTAGTATGAATTTTCTCAAGGCAAAACAATTTCATTTCTAGTGCATCACGAATCCAATAATATCTCACATCAATATACTTGGATTTAGAGTGAAAAGTTGGATTCTTACTGAGATGAATAACGCTCTGACTATCATAGTAGAGTAGATACCTTTCTTGCTGTAGACCCAATTCTTGTAGGAACTTCTTCATCCACAGTAACTCCTTACTCGCTTCGGTGATAGCAATGTACTCAGCCTCTGTGGTCGACAAAGCAACACATTTCTGCAACCTTGATTGCCATGACACTACTCCCCTTGAAAAAGTGATCAAATAACCAAAAATAGACTTTTTAGAATCAACATCCCTAGCCATATTTGTATTTGTGCATCTATAAGCATAGGTTTGTCAATCCCAAAACATAAACATGTCTTAGAAGTACCCCTCAGATACCTGAGAATCCATTTCACTGTAACCCAGTGTTCTTTGCCAGGATTAGAAAGGAACTTGTTGACAACTCCAACAACATGAGCAATATCAGGCCTCGTGCACACCATGACATACATCAAGCTACCCACAGTTGATGCATAGGGCACCTTTCACATTTCTTTTTCTTTTTCTCACTTGAAGGACTTTGTTTGGAACCTAGCTTTAGATGACTTCCAAGTGGAGAACTCACTGGTTTTGCCTTGCCCATGTTGAACTTGTCTAAAACCTTCTCCATGTAGCTTTCTTGAGATAGCCATAATTTTCCATTCGTTCTATCTTGAGAAATCTTTATACCAAGAATCTGACTTGCAGACCCCAAGTCCTTCATTTCAAAGGACTTGCTCAACTCCTTTTTCAGTTTATCAATTTTACCAGTATCACGACTAACAATAAGCATATCATCCACATATAGCAAGAGAATAATAAATTCTCTATCAGAGAATTTCTTCACAAACACACAATGGTTAGAAGTAGTTCTATCATACCCATGCTCAACCATGAAGGAATCAAACTTCTTGTACCACTGTCTTGGTGCCTGCTTGAGACCATACAAGCTCTTCTTCAGTCGACACACTAAGTGTTCCTTGCCTTTGATTATAAACTCTTCTGGTTGCTCCATATGTATTTCCTTCTCTAAGTCACCATGGAGGAAAGCATTCTTCACATCAAGCTGTTCAATCTCTAGATTCATACTGGCAACCAAGCCTAACACAACTTGGATCAAAGACATCTTAACCATGGACGAGAAAATCTCTTCAAAGTCAATGCATTTTTTTATGACAAACCATTCACAACCAATCTTGCCTTGTACCTTGGTTGTGATCTGTTTGGTTCAGGCTTCCTTTTTAGTACCCATTTATTCTTCAATGCTCTCTTACCCCTAGGTAACTCTATCAATTCATAAGTGTTGTTCTTATGCAATAATTTCGTCTCTTCATGCATAGCTCTCAACCACTATTTTTTCTCATCATGCAACAAAATATCTTGATAATTTTATGGCTTTCCACCATCAAAAAGCAACAAATACTCATCACTAGTATACCTTCTAGAAGGTTGATGTTCTCTATTAGATCTTCTTGACCGTGTTTCAATAGGCAACTTTGAAGTAGCTTGTTCTTGCTGATGTTCTAGGCCAACATTCTCAACTGTAGGATTTTCTTCTACATCATCAACTGCAGACTCATCATTTTTGTCAATTGTATCAACCTATTCTTCTTTCACAACTTCCCTATGTTCATTATGTCCCACAAAGTTAGGAGAGGTTGGACCCAAATCAACATATTCTTCATTGAAAGACTTTGACTTCTTAACTCGATCCAAGTTTTCAATGGTTTGATCTCAAAGAAGACAACATCTCTACTTCATATAATCTTTTTGGTAGTTGTACCCAAACTCTTCATTTGAATAACTTAGGAAGATACACTATATAGTCTTACTGTCAAGTTTAGATCGCTCGTCTCTAAGAATATGAACAAATGCCCTGCAGCCAAACACTCTTAAGTACTCAAAAGAAACAAATTTTCCTATCCAAACCTTCTCTGGAATATCATTCTTTAAAGGATATGATGAAGACAGATTAATCAAATCAACGACTGTCATCATGGCCTCGCCCCAAAAAGACTTAGGCAATTTTGCATAAGAAAGCATGCACCTGATTCTATCATAGATGGTTCTATTCATTCTCTCAGCTACACCATTTTGTTGTAAGGTCTTAGGAACTATCTTCTCAAGCCTGATGCCATGACTTCTGCAATATTGCTCAAATGGCCCCTTATATTCACTACCATTGTTTGCACTGATAGATTTTAACTGCTTGCCAATTTGTCTCTCAACATTCACATGAAAATCTTTGAATACATCAAGTACCTGGTATTTGGATTTCAAAGCATATGCCCACACCTTTCTTGAATGATCATTAATAAAAGTCACATAATAAAGTGCACCACCAAGAGTATTACTTTGCATAGTACAAACATCAGTGTGAACTAAATCAAGAATATCTGGTTTTCTATTTGAAAGAAATCTACGAAATGCAACTCTACTTTGCTTTCCAGACAGACAATGTGTGCAAGGTAATAGTGACGTAACTTTAATTGGTAAAGTTTTTTTCTGGCAAGAACTTGAAGTCTCTTTTCACTTATGTGACCAAGCCATTTATGCCATAGCTCAGTAGAGGTTTCATTCTCAACAATGTTCGTCTCTCCCTTGATTAGTTTCACTTGTATCTTATAGAGAGTATTGTTTTTCTTTTTCCTAGCTAAAACAAGAGAACCCTTAGTAAGCTTCCATTTACCCTTTCCAAGGTGACTATGGTAGCCCTCATCATCAAGCTTTCCAATAGAGATCAAACTAAAGCGCATTTCAGGAACATGTCTAACATATTTCAGAACCAATTTGCACCCAATGCTAGTTTCTAGCTCTACATCTCCCATGTCAACAATTTCACATTTTGCTTCATTTCTCATCCTAACCCAACCAAAACTGTCACTGGTGTAGGAAGAAAAGAAATCTCTACATGCAATGATATGAAACAACACTGCTGTATCAACCACCCAAGTGGAATCCTGGCATGCAAGGTTTACACACGCATCATCACAAACAATAATCGTATCACCATCAGATGCAACCGCTACAATGTATTTGTCTTTTTTTTTTTTTTTTTTCACATTTTCCTTCAAACTGTTCTCTTCTGAATTTTCTACACTCTCTCTTAATGTGCCCTGGCTTGCCACAATAAAAACACTTTATCTATTTTCTAAACTTTAACTTTCCTCTTGACTTGTCATGGTTATAATCATTGGAAGGTTTTCTGATTTTACTTCTCACCCGCCTCTTTGTAACAAGTGTTTCTATATTAGAAGAAATACCTAACTCTTTTCTTCTTGCCTCTTCATTAAATATGTTGTTTTTTACCATGTTGATAGTTATCAGACCATTTGGGGCTGAATTACTCAAGGATACCACCAAAGTTTCCCAACTGTCTAGTAAGGAACTCAACAAAAGTAAAGTCGTACCTCATCATCTAGCTCAAGCTTCATGGTAGACAACTCATTCAATAGTCCCTGAAAATTACTGAGATGCTCTGAAACACTATTACCATCGTTGTACTTTAAATTCACAAGCCTTCTTATCATAAAGGCTTTGTTCTGTGCAGTCTTTCTCTCATAAAGACTCTAATTTCTGCCAAAGGCTATATGCATCAACTTCCTTGGCTACATGACGGAAGACACTCTGATCAAACCACTACCTAATCTGTTAATGGTTTTCCTATTTAATTTCTTCTAGTCATCCTCAGTTGTAGTAATTGGCTTATAACCCCTGTGTTCAGTGAGCTCAAACAACTCTTTGCAATATAGAATATCCTCCATCCTAGTATTCCAAATTGAATAATTGGAAGTTGTGAGTTTAATCATTCCACTGCCAGTCTCCTCCATTTAATTCACATAAGAGATCCCACTGATAATCAACTTGGCTTTGATACCACTTATTAGGGTGAATTCACAATATTCCAACAAACAAGAGAAATTTTCTACCATTTCTTTGTGCAAAACTAAATAGGCAATATCAACTAGCAACAACAAATAAATAAACTCATGCAACATAAAAAATAAGTCAAACACCAAAATTTTTATGTGGAAAACCCCTAATGTGAAGGGAAAAACCATGAGACCTAATCTAGTTCTAACTTCCATTATCAACAATAATGAGTTACACATGTCTTTTCTAGAATAATCTTTAAAGGATGCCAAATATATCAAGAGCACATATAGCCTTGGATCATACAATCTCTTTTGGCAAAAACAAAGAAAATTGGAGAAAGTATACCAAAAACGTTGTTACTGTTCACAAGCAGTAACAATAGTTCCTGAGCTCAAAATCTAATCTTCACCGTTTAGATTGTAGCTACTTGAGTTTCAAACATCTCTTCCAAATTTCAACTTGATCGGACCACAAATGAAGTGGGATAAGCTCGTTGATGAAATTTGGGTAATGAGATGTGTTTTTTTTCTCTCTCTTCTCTTCTCTCTGATTTTTCCTGATTCTGTTTTTTTTTTTTAATGTAACTAACTTGGTCCCCAAGCATATGGGGCCCACTTTCTCACATACAAGGGAGCCCAACAGAAGGTTCATCTATGTTATGACAGATAAATAAATAAATAAACAAACATTATGACACATTTCTAAGCATAGACTTGAGAGGTGAGTAAATGATAAAACTCTAGACTTTTCCATATTTAATATTGATATTTGTATTCGGTTGCATTAAAGGAAAACAATATAAATTTACCAATAATGTACTATTAGAAGTTTGAGACTATTCGAAGTGATACACACCAACATAATTTTGGATCTATCCAAATCTTTGTATAGGTGGTGAATTGTATTTTATCACTTTTATTGATGATTTCTCATAGTATGTGCATCTCCACCTATTAAAGGATATGTTAAAGCTTTATAATAATTTAAAATTCTCAAAGTTGAAGTTGAAAATTAGTTATATAAAAAACAAAAATTTGTGAGATTTGATAAAGGTGGAGAATACTATGGTAGATGTATATGATGAGGGTGGTCATAATTTTCGACCATATGCCAGTTTTTTTTAACAAAATGAAATTTTTACGTAATATTCATTGCTAAGTACATCTCAGTGTGATGACATAACAGAAAGATGTAATACACTTATGGATATAGTTAGGACTATGATAAGTAATAAATTATTACCTGTATATTGTGGGGATAACCTTTAAATGCTTTAACATACATATTAAATAAGGTTCTGAGTAGAGTTGTCTAAAAAATTTTTTTAAATTATGGACTAGCAAAAAACCTAATCCAAATCATGTACATTTTTTTGGAATATCTTATAAAAATAAGGATTTTCAACCATATGAAAAGAAATTAGAAACTATCATGAATGCATGCACATCACATTCAGGAACTTTAAAAAATCTTAAAGACATAAGAAATATGCACTTCTTGATGACAACATTTTATACTTAAAAGAACATGAATTTAGTATTAGCATTGAAGAAGATCTAATAACATTTTTACAAGTTATTGAAAGTAATAATAACATCCAGTGGATTAATTCCATGAAGGATGAGTTATAATCAATGCATAAAAATGATGTTTGAGATTTACTTGAAATATTTGAAGGATCTAAATCAATTAATTGTAAATGAGTCTTCAAAGTTGAAAGAGACTCAAAGGTAAGATAAAAAAAAAAAAACATAAAGTCAAACTTATTGAAAAATGAGTTATTCAAAGTGAATGAATTTGTGACACCTTGAACCAGGAGGCCAAGAGCACCATAGTCACTTCACATACCAAATTAAATAAAAAATAAAAATAATATCTAAACAATAGATTCAATAATTCTCCCAAACACTTAAATAAATAGAATTCTAAAATTTATAACGGAATTGAGTTTTATGTCAAGAGTCCTAAAAGCAATTTCTAATAGAACAAACCTTCCTATCCTAATCTCTCTTCATAGATGTCACTTGTACTTGAAAAAAAAAAAGAATAATAGAGAAGAATGAGTTTGATATCTTAGTAAAGAAAAATAGTTCAATAAGAAAGATCAAGTATAGTACATATTAAATTCTAGAAGATCGAATTTTTCATTGTTTTTTTTAATAGTCAATTAGTAAGTTCTTTTGATTTAATAATTTAATTCACTTTCTTTGCATAATCAGTTCATATTCAAAATAATTTCACAAACAAACATTTTGCTTTGGTCCACTCATAATAACACTATGCCACAATATTGGGACTTGCACTAGCTAGCTAGCCTCACTTTGTTCCTCTCACTAGTGGCTAGAATGATTTCCAAAGGATAATAACACCATTATTAGTTAGGGTTACACTGCATCATTACCCCCACCAAAGGTATTGAAGGTCAACAACTTATCCCATGTTGACTAGGGTCACTAATAACGGGAGTTTCAAAATTATTATAATAAATTAAATAATAAAATTCACTTGTAAAACAATAAAGAAATCATATGATCACATCCCTAATTTATTTAATAAACTAAGAAACAAATCAAAACATATTTTAGAAAAACTATTACTTGATCCACTTTAGAGAATTCAATTATTTTGATACTTTTAAAAATATATGAAAAATAGATAACAAATTATAAAATGACGTACCTCACTATTAACCCTTATCTCGAAGAAGTCACTCAAATTCTTGAAAGAATTAATCCATACCTTTAAATTGGATAACAAAATAAATACTAAAACTTTCTTCTTTTTGACTCTTCAAATAAAAAATTCTTTAGACTTTTTTTTTTCTTCTCTCTCTATTTTGTTTTTTTCAATTTTTGATAATATGGAAAAACCATAACAAGATACAAGATAAAGATAGTGGGCAATTAAAGGCATAAAGAATATTTCACTCATCTTTTTGTTTTGTTTTTTTTTTTTTTGTTTTTTTTAAATATACATAAATATTCCCAAAATCAAGATAAGTCTTTTTAAATTTTCAAAATACATAAATATCTCTAAAATCAAGTTGTAAAATTAATTGTAGTAAAACATTTTCTCTTGTATTTCGAAAAGAGTCATTCAAATCCTCATGTCACTAGTTACTAATCTTAACTAAACATTTCATCAAATTAATGTAAAAGCAACTTTCTTGAATGAGAATTTGTATGTATGAAGTTTGGATGAAGTAGGTTCATATTTTTAATCTTCTATGTGAATGATATCTTACTTGCTAGTAATAATACCAATTTGTTTAACAAAACTAAAGTTTTCCTTTCTAAGAACTTTGATATGAAATACTTAGGTAAAGTATTTTCATAATTGGAATTGAAATCTTTCAAGATACGTTAAAACCTTAGACTACCCCACAAGACTTATATTAATAAAATTCTTGTTGGGTTTGCCTTTTCATTGTGGGTTGGACCAATGAAAGGCTTTTGGCCCAAAATAAATTAAAAAAAGAAAAAAGAAAAAAAGTGGTAGAACAGAAAAAGTAATGCAATGAGGAGTTTGGAGAAAATAAAAAAGAAGAAGAAAGTAATAGAGAAAGAAAATTATAGTTTTTAGCGCATTTAATTGAAGATCAAACCACAAACTTTGTCTGTTTTGGCTCAAACTTCATGTGGTGAATCCTTGCAATAAACTCTATAAATTCATCGGTTCAGATTTTGATTTACCCCCCTCTATGTTGCTTTCTTGAAAAACCCACTTTGGTGAGATCTAGACTTTTCTTTGTTGAAATTCATCTAGTTGATGATGATATAGATGTTGGTTAGCCAAAAAAAAATCCTATTCTTGATGTTGTTGTGAGCCTCTAATTATTCTAGAGAGAATTATTGTGAACCCATTATTATTATTGGTGATAATGGAAGTTTGACTACGGTCCCGTGGTTTTTTCCCACATTGGATTTCCACGTAAAAAAATCTTGGTGTTCTCTTGGATTGTTTTATTGCTTGTAATGCTTTTGTTGATATTTATTTTGTTACTCCTGTTAGATAGTTGATGAGAATCCTATTTTAGGCACACAAAGAAGAGAAAAGAATTATTTATTGTGTATTATTTTTCTGGTTTTTCCCAATAGATTGGTATCAAAGAATTCAATTGTTTGGAGTTATTTACTTGTGTGTTAAAATGGATGAATTAGATGGCATCATAAAATTGAACTCATCAAATTATTCCATTTGGAAGCGTATGATGGAAGATCTGCTTTATTGTAAAGATTTATACAAGCCCATTAGACTAAAAGAAAACCCATCTGATATGGATGATGAAAATTGGGATGTCCAACATAGAAAAGTCATTGCTTATATCAGATGGTGGATGGATACAAATCTACATGAGTAGATTTATGATGAAACCAAAGCTGATGTTGTTTGGAAAAAACTTGAAAACCTCTTCACGAAGAAAACATTAGGAAACAAAATCATTCTTATTAGAAGACTTGTCAATTTGAAATACAAAGATGGGAGCAATATGGTTAAGCATATCAGTTTATTTCAGGGTATAGTGAACAAGTTGATTGCCATGAAAATGAAAATTGATGATGAGATGCAAGCATCATTACTTCTTAGCTCTTTGCCTGATAGTTGGGAAGCATTGGTGGTAAGAGTTACTAATTCCACTCCAAATGGGATTCTAACTATGGAGATTGTTAAATATAGTTTGTTGAATGAAGAGGCTAGAAGAAAGGAAAAAAGTGAATCTTTTTCTATAGTATTTGTTACTGAAAAACAAGAAAGACATGAAAAAACAAGAAAAACAAGAGAGAAGTCAAAGTAGAAATTCACATGGTTTTAGAGGAAGATCCAAATCCAAAAAAAATATTAAGTGTTATCACTATAACAAGCTTGGCCACATGAAGAAAGAGGGCAAGATTTTAAAAAGAGAACATAATGAAGGGAAGAAAAATAACTAAGAGACTAATACAGTTGCCGCTGAAGGTGATATTGTGATTGTTTGTGATGATGGTTGTGTAAGTCTTGCATCCCAAGATAGTAACTAGGTGATTGATTCCGGTGCCTCATTCTATGTCACTTCCCATAGTGATTTTTTTCATTTCTTACAAAACTGGTGATTTTGGTAATGTTAGAATGGGAAACAGTGGTGCATCCAAGATTGTGGGTATTGGAAATATTTGCTTGGAGACTAGTATTGGGAATAAACTAGTAATCAAGGATGTTAGACATATTCCAAATATTCGCCTCAACTTGATATCTTGATATCTACAGGTAGACTTGATGATGAGGGATTCACAAATTTTTTTGGTGAAAACAAATGGAAGCTCACCAAAGGTTCTCTAGTAGTGGTGAGGAAAGAGAAACTGAACACTCTTTATGTCATGGAAGCTAAACTACACAAAGGAGAAATCAATGCAATTCAGAAAAATGCAAGTATTGACCTTTGACATAAGAGGCTTGGTCACATCAATGAGAAAGGACTTCAAACTCTTGCTAGAAAACAATTCTTGCCAAATTTGCAAGGTATGCCTCTTAAAACTTGTGATCATTGTTTAGCTGGAAAAACACATAGAGTTGCATTTCACACATATCCCTTATCTAGAAGGCCAAATATTATTTATTTAATTCACATCGATGTCTATACTATGCAAACTAAAACTGTTGGTGGTGCACTTTATTTTGTGACTTTTATTGATGACCATTCAACAAAAGATTGGGTTTTTGCTTTGAAATTTAAAGACTAGGTGCTAGATGCCTTCAAAGAACTTCATGTAAGAATAGAAAAAGAAAACAAAAAGAAAGTTGGACACTATTAGAGCAGATAATGGTGGTGAATACAAGAATCCATTTGAAAGCTACTACAAACTTCATGGCATCAGGCTTGAGAAAACTATACCTAAGACCCCTCAGTAGAATGGTGTAGCCTAGAGAATAAACAAAACCATTGAAGAAAGGATTAGGTGTATGATTTCTCATTCCAAGCTACCTAAGTCCTTTTAGGGGGAAACTATAAGAACTACAGTTGATTTGATAAACTTTTCTTCTTCAGCTCATTTGAAAGGTGATGTACCTGAGAGAGTGTGGATAGGGAAAAATGTCTCATATGACCACTTGAAAGTATTTAGTTGCAAAACATTTGTTCATGTTCCAAAAAATGAGAGGTTTAGGCTTGATGTCAAGACAAAACCATGTATTTTCTTAGGGTATGGTCATGAAGAGTTTAAGTATAAGTTATGGGATCCAGTGAACAAAAAGTTAATCAAAAGTAGAGATATGGTGTTTCTTGAAGATCAATTGCTTCATGATATTGATAAAGTTGAAGAGCCTAAATCCTCTGTTAATATTCCCATTAGTGTGGATCTAGTTCCTCTACCTATTGTACAATATGGCCATGGGAGAGTTGAACAAGAAGCACATAGTGAGAATGTTAATGATAAATCTCCAACAATTGAACAAGAAGAACATGGTGAGAATGTCAATGATGAAGTCCCTGCAATTGATGATGTTGAGCCAACTGAACAAGTAGAGCAAGCATCTCCATCACCACCAATTGAGATTTCATTGAGAAGATCTACAAGAGTGCGTTAACCTTCTACAAAATATCCTGTTAGTGAATATGTAATGTTTACTGATGGGGGAGAGCCAAAAACTTACCAATAAATTGTTTTACGTGAGAACAAGAAAGAATAGGGTAAAGCCATGCAAGAAGAGATGAGATCCTTGCTTGAGAACCATACCTATGACTTGGTAAAGTTACCTAGAAACCTCTCAAGAACAAATGGGTTTATAGATTGAAAACTGAAAACAATAGCTCACAACAAAGATACAAGGCACGCTTAGTTGTGAAAGGGTTTGGTTAGAAAAGGGGTGTTGACTTTGAAGAAATATTTTCTCTAGTAGTGAAAATATCCTCTATCAGAGTTGTTCTTGGCTTAGCTGCCCACTTGAATTTGGAGATTGAACAACTTGATGTGAAAACTGCATTTCTTCATGGTGATTTGGAAGAAGAAATTTATATGGAGCAACTAGAGGGATTCAAAGTCAAGGGTAAGGAGAATTTTTTTTGGAAGCTTAGAAAAAACTTATATGAGCTCAAACAACCACCTAGACAATGGTATAAGAAGTTTGATTATTTTATGATCAGTCATGGGTACAACATAACCACTTCATACCATTGTATGTTTACAAAAAGGTTTTAAAACGATGATTTCATTATTTTCCTGCTTTATGTTGATGACATGTTGATCATTAGCCATGATGTTAGCAAAATAGAAAAGCTAAAGAGAGAACTAAGCAAGTCTTTTACATTAAAAGACTTAAGATATGCTAAACAAATACTTGGCCTGAAGATATCCTGTGATAGGAAGAATAGGAAGCTTTGGCTATCTCAAGAAGCTTACATTGAAAAGATTCTTGAAAGATTTAATATGAGTAAAGCTAAAACAATTAGTTCTCCACTTGCAGGTCATTTCAAGCTTACTTCCAAGCAATGTCCAACAAGTGAGAAAGAAAATGAAGAAATGAGCAAAGTGCCTTATTCGTCTATTGTTGGCAGTTTGATGCATGTAATGGTTTGTACAAGACTAGATATTGCTCATGCAGTTGGGGTTGTTAGTCCATTTCTCTTTAATCCTGGGAAGGAACATTGGGCAGATGTGAAATGGATATTGAGATATCTAAGAGATATTTCTAGGATGTGTTTGTGTTTTGGCAGCGGTGAACCTATTTTAGAAGGGTATTTAGATGTAGACATGGTTGGTAATCTTGATTCTAAGAAGTCCACTTCAGGATTCTTGATGACCTTTACAGGAGAAGCAGTTTCTTGACAATCCAAGTTACAGAAATGTGTTGTTTTGTCAACCATAAAAGTAGAATTCTATAACGATGATGTAAGCATGCCAAAAAGCTTTGTGGATGGAAAATTTCTTACAAGACTGGGCTTGCAACAAGAAAAATATATTATTCATTATGATAATCAGAGTGTTATTCACCTTTCCAAGAACTTAACATTCCATTCAAGATTGAAGCATATAGATGTCAGATATCATTGGATTTGTGGTGTGCTTGAGTTGAAAGATTTGCACTTAGAAAAGGTGCATACTAGTAAGAATGAATTAGATATGTTCACAAAGTCTTTACCTAAGGAGAAACTTGAAGCTGGTAGGCAAAGAATGGGCTTGCTAGTGCCCACCATATGAAGCGGAGGGGGAGATTTGTTGGGTTCACCTCTTCATTGTGGATTGGACCAATCAAGGGCTTTTGACCCAAAAGAAATTTAAAAAAGAATGGTAGAATGTGAAAAGTAATGCAGTGAAGAGGTTGGAGAAAAGAAAAGAAAAAAAGAAATAAAGAGAGAAAGTTAGGGTTTTTGGGGCATTTGATTGAAGATCAAAGGGCAAACTTTGTCCATTTTAGCTCAAATTTCATGTGGCAAATCCTTGCAACAAGCTCTACAAATCCAATGGTTCAGATCTTGATTTATCCTCTCTATGGTGCTTTCTTGAAAAACCCACTTTGGTGAGATCTAGAATTTTCTTTGTTCAAATTCATCTAGTAGATGATGATATAGATGTTGATTAGCCAAGAAATCCTATTATTGATGTTGTTGTGAGCCTCTGGTTATTCTAGAGAGAATTATTGTAAACCCATTATTATTATTGGTGATATTGGAAGTTTGACTATGGTCCCGTGGTTTTTTCCCGCATTGGGTTTCCACGTAAAATTTTTTTGGTGTTCTCTTGGATTGTTTTATTGCTTGTGGTGCTTTCGTTGATATTTATTTTATTGCTCTTGTTAGATATTTGATGAAAATCCTATTTTAAGCACACAAAGAAGGGAAAAGAATTATTTGTTGTGTATTGTTTTTCTAATTTTCCCCAACTTTTCTTAAAAGATATAACATGAAAAATTGCTTAACAAGAGTAGTGCACATGTTTAAAGGCCAAAAATAAAGTTTTGATCAATGCCTAAGAATCAAAGTTATGAAGAGTAAAATGAAAGGGATTTTATATGCTTTTGCTATGTACACTCAAACTTGAACCCATTCTGATTTTAGTTTTGTTGTTGGAATGTATTAGGAAAAGATAATTTGTATTTAAGTTGTAATTATCTTGTTGTAATTAGAAGATAACATTACTCTAAATAGCTTGTAGATTGGCTTGATTATAGGAAAGGATATGTACTAAACATGTATAAATAGTAGCATCAAATCAATGGAAAATATATCTTCCAAAACCATTTTTATTATCTTCTTTAATTAAGATGGTATCAGAGCAAGGTTTCTGGTGACTCTGCAGACTCTCTTCCGCTCTACTTTTCTAACAAACCAGCCATGTCCGGAGACGGTTCTACATTGTCTAAACCCTTGGATCCCTCACATCCTTTCTATGTCCATCATTCGGATCAGCCCGGATGTACACTTGTTTCAACCAAACTAAATGGTACCAATTACCAGTTGTGGAGTAAGGCAATCATCCATGCCCTTACAGGAAAAAATAAAATCGGGTTTATTGACGGCACCATACAACCGCCATCGTCCGAAAAAAAGCCAGAAGAATATGCACAATGGAATCAATGCAACAGTATGATTCTGTCGTGGTTGACCAATTCTGTGGAAGCGGACCTTGCAGCCGGCATCATCCATGCCAAGACAGCCCAACAAGTGTGGGGTGATTTGCGAGATCAATTTTCACAAAAGAACGCTCCCGCGGTGTATCAGATTCGCAAGTCAATTGCAACAATTTTCCAAGGTACTATGTCAGTAGCAACATATTATGTGAAATTGAAATCACTCTGGGATGAACTAGACAGCTACCTTGATCCATACACATGTAATAAGGCGAAGGAACATTCGGAGGAAAATGAGGAAGAACGGATGATGCAGTTTCTTATGGGCCTCAATGAATCATTCAAAGGGGTTCGTTCTAACATCCTGATGATGACCCCTCTTCCGAATGTCCGGCAGGCATATTCTCTGGTGATACAAGAAGAGACCCAATCTCGCATGGCTTCCGAGTCAATCGATAATTTCTCCATTGCAGCGGCGGTAGACAACAAATCATCATCAAAGAATGGTAAAAGCTGTGATCACTGTCACCGATCAGGACATACGATTGATGAATGCCGATCACTCAAATACCATTGCACCTTCTGTGGTAGAGATGGCCACACAGAAGATCGATGCCGTCAGAAGAAGGGTTCTAGGAACAATGGTCGAAATAATAAACCTGCAGTGAACATGGCGGAGGGTTCTGGTGATGCAAACTCAGATCCGTCGAACATCTTGCAGAATTTCTCGGCAGAAACTATTCAACAATTTGCCCAAGCTTTGTCTGCGTTTAATCAGAATCGACAAACTGGTAATAATGACGTTTTTGCCAATGCCGCAGGTTCGACCTCTGCATTTGATGTCCATGCTAATTCAATATATCTGAATTCATGGGTCTTGGATGGCGGTGCAACTGATCATATAACTTCGGATCTTTCTATTCTCACACATGTTCATTCACCACATAGTCATACTGTTAATCTGCCTAATGGTACATCCACACCTATCACACACATGGGCACCTTTCAATTCAATTCTAAATTTTTCCTCCATGATGTTTTATCCGTACCAACCTTTCGCATGAATCTCATGTATGTCAGCAAATTAACGCGAGATTTAAATTGCTCAGTTATCTTCCTTGCTGATTCGTGTATTTTGCAGGACTTGGATTCGAAGAAGACGATTGGCTTGGGTAGACGTCATGGTGTCTAGGGTCCGTATAGAACTCCTACATATTCTGGTTCTCGTTTTTTTTTCTTACAGTTGTGGACGATTACACTCGATGTACATGGGTGTTTCTTATGGCTCATAAATCCGAAACAACTCACATATTAACTAAATTTATTCACTTTGTTTCCAATCAGTTTCAGGCTTCCATCAAAGCTATCCGCATGGATAATGGCACAGAATTTCAGCCATTGTCTCCATTCATTAGTGCACGAGGCATTGAAATACAAAAATCGTGCGTTTACACTCCACAACAGAACGGTGTGGTCGAGCGTAAGCATCGTCATATTTTAAATGTTGCTCGGTCACTCTTTTTTTAGTCACAAGTTCCTCTTTACTTATGGGGTGAATGTGTGCTTACTGCGGTTTATTTAATCAATCGTACACCTTCTCCTCTATTGTCCAATCTTACTCCCTACGAGCGCCTATACAATCGCTCTCCATCCTATGCTCATATACGTGTTTTTGGCTGCAAATGTTTTGCCACTATTAACCAGCCCAAACACAAATTTGAACCTCGAGCAACACCCTGTGTCTTTGTTGGTTACCCTAGTGGTCACAAAGGATATAAATTGTTCAATCCCGTCACTAAACAGATTTTTATAAGTCGTGATGTGCATTTTGTTGAAGACATCTTTCCATTTCAGCAAAATTCATCTCCTTCCCAACCCAGTCCCGTCAGCACTGTTCCTTTACCCATAGAGCTGCCAGCTTTACCGTCACATATCACTGATCCGACGACAACCCATTCTTCGTTCCCATCTCCATCAACCCCCTTACCTTCTCCAACTGAAAATATCACATCCTCACTTTCACCAATTCCATTTCCCTCTGATATTTCCAGTTCATCCAACTCCCCTTCATCCCCTCCGGAGTCGACACCAGTGGCTCCTTCTCCGGCGGTCCATCGTCGTTCTGAACGAGATCGTCATCCTCCAGTTTGGCACAATTTATACCATATGTCTCCTCAGGCCGGCTCGTCGTCTTCTTCGGCATCCAAAGGTACACGATATCCCCTTTCACTCTACTCATCACTTGCACGTATTAATCACCCTCATCGCATTTTTTTAGCTTCTCTTGATGCACAGGAAGAGCCGAAGACTTATGATCAGGCTGCACTTAATCCGAAATGGCAACAAGCCATGGCCTCTGAATTGGCTGCGTTAGAACGGAACAATACATGGTCTTTAGTTCCCTTACCCGCCGGTCATCGTCCCATAGGTTGCAGATGGGTTTTTAAAATCAAATACCATTCGGATGGTCGCATAGAGCGCTACAAAGCGCGACTCGTAGCCAAGGGCTATACTCAGATCGAAGGGTTGGATTATGGTGAGACTTTTTCACCTACTACCAAACTTACCACTCTTCGTTGTTTGTTAACAGTTGTTGCCTCTTGTGGATGGTACGCTCATCAGCTAGATGTACAAAATGCGTTTCTTCACGGTGACCTGCATGAAGTGGTTTATATGGTTCCTCCTCCTGGCCTTCGCCGACAGGGGGAGAATCTGGTATGTCGGCTCAATAAGTCTCTTTATGGCTTAAAACAGGCCAGCCATAATTGGTTTGCTACTTTTGCTGCTGCAATCCGACAGACAGGTTTTGTACAGTCTAAAGCTGATTACTCCTTATTCACTAAAGTTTCGGGTTCATCTATTACTGTTGCATTAATATACGTTGATGATATACTTCTGACTGGAAATGATCTTCATGCCATCACAAGTTTGAAAGAAAGTTTGCTTAAGAAATTTCTCATTAAAGATCTCGGTGACTTGAAATATTTCTTGGGGATTGAATTTGCGCGTTCACAGAAAGGGATTTTTATGTCTCAGCGCAAATATGCACTGGATATTGTACATGATGCAGGGTTAACAGGGTCAAAGCCCGAGCTATTTCCGATGGAGCAAAACCTTCGTCTAACATTCGAAAGTGGTGAGAAATTGCATGATCCGAGCAAGTTTCGGAGATTGGTTGGCAGGTTAATTTATTTGACAGTTACTCAGCCTGATATCGTATATTCTGTGCGTACCTTGAGTCAGTTCATGCAGGTTCCGACTACACATCATTGGAACGCTGCCTTGCGATTGCTGCGATACATCAAAGGTACACCGGGACAGGGACTATTACTTCCAGCCGATAATCAGTTAAAGCTCACAGCATTTTGCGACTCCGATTGGGCGGGTTGCCGTGAGACCAGAAGATCGATTTCGGGTTTCTGTGTTTTCTTGGGAACTTCACTTGTGTCATGGAAATCGAAGAAGCAGACCAATGTATCTAGGTCTTCAGCAGAGGCAGAATACTGAGCTATGGCAAACACTTGTTTAGAACTCACTTGGCTCAGATATATAATGAGAGATTTACGTGTTCCATTGTCAAATCCTCCAGTCTTATATTGTGACAATCAAGCAGCTTTACATATAGCTGCTAATCCTGTGTTTCACGAGCGTACAAAGCATATAGAAATTGACTGTCATATAGTTCGTGAAAAGGTGCAAGCTGGACAGGTTAAGCCGAGATATGTTCCTACTCGACTACAGGTGGCGGACGTCTTCACTAAGGCCTTGGGAAAAGATCAGTTCCAGTTCATGCGAAGCAAGTTGGGAGTTTGTGACATACACTCACCAACTTGAGGGGGAGTATTAGGAAAAGATAATTTGTATTTAAGTTGTAATTATCTTGTTGTAATTAGAAGATAACATTACTCTAAATAGCTTGTAGATTGGCTTGATTATAGGAAAGGATATGTACTAAACATGTATAAATAGTAGCATCAAATCAATGGAAAATATATCTTCCAAAACCATTTTTATTATCTTCTTTAATTAAGATGTCAGAAAGATTTTAAAGCAATTTAGGATGGGGTCATTTGTTTGCTATCAAAGAATGTAGCGTGTAATCTTCAAGGAACTAAAATATTACCTGCCCACTTGTAGACATATCAAAAATCTTGAAGTAATTGGATATTCAGATTTTGATAGTGTCAAAGCTTAGATGGTATAAAATCAATATTTGGTTATATATTTTTTTACTTGCTAGTGAAGTTACCTTGTGAGAAAGTTTGAATCAATCATTAATTGTTTCATCTCTGAATTTTTGGCATACTAGGATACCATTTCTTATACGCTTTGGTTAAGGAACTTTATCTTAGGATTTTGTACTTTAGATTTGATTTCTAAGTCATTAAAAATTTTATGTGATGATTCTATCGTAGTGCATTATTTATTTATTTTTTTAATTTTAATTTTTTTTATCTTAGATTTAATCATGCATTATACATATTGAATTGGTACTATATCTTTAGCGCAGCATTATTAGTTAATAGTTTTAGAAAACGATTGAGAGGTAGGGACAGAGCCGACATCCGTGGCAGGGTGGTCATAGGACTGGTCAAACTATTGTCAATTCTCTTTGACCAAAGACAACGTCACCATCCTTGTCACATTTACTAAACTACCCCTACCTCTCTCTTTAATTACCATCTCTACCTTCATTCTGCCACTTTCTCACCGACATGTTCTCCTCTCATATTTCGTGTTTTCTCGTACGATACAATCTTCAATTTTCTTTTCTTTATTATTTTTTTCGTCCCAAAATTATTTTTTCTTATTTTAATTTAAAAAATTAATTATTACATTTTTTTTTTCTTATTTTAATTTAAAAGGCAAAAATTTTGAAAAAATTAACCTATTTCCAAATATACCAAAATATTAGAATTTATTGTCAGAATAATGTTTTATAATAATTAATTATAAAATTAGTAATTAGTTAATAATTGGAGTTTTTAATTATGTTTGATTACTAAAAAAATAATAGAAAATTTTCTAAATTAACATTTCTTTTTATATGGTTTATCATTACATTTATGAATTGTGATTAAAATATGTATTTTTATTATTAAATTTAATTTATTAAATTTTGCATATTTAATTTGGGAAAGAATATCAAAATCTGAATTTTTATTTATTAAAATTAATTCGAATTCTTGATTTTAGTGGATAGTTAGACAAGGATGAATTATATTTTGAAATTCTAATTAAAAAAATGAATTTAAATTGATGATACTTTATTTTGGTTTTATTGTATGA
The DNA here is from genome assembly GCF_004353265.1 of Vitis riparia. Lineage (NCBI taxonomy): Eukaryota > Viridiplantae > Streptophyta > Magnoliopsida > Vitales > Vitaceae > Vitis > Vitis riparia. Next base: position 20,625,548 of record NC_048431.1, on the reverse strand, counting down.
TGAGAGATTAAATTTTAAAAATTCCTAGTAAATTAATTTTTAATTAAAAATTTTTATTTTAGTTTTTTTATTGTCATTTTCAATGAGAAATCTAGAAAATAATGAAATTTAATTTTATTGAAAATTGAATGAATTATGAGGTGAAAATAGTGATGGCATTGGCAAAATTTTGGTTTTGATTTTGGAATTTATTTAAAAATTAATTTATGGTAGATAACCTAAATTGAATGATTGAACTCAAAACCCAATTTAACTTAACCCTTCATTCAAGCCATAGAGAATAAGTTTAACCCAACATCATTTTTCTAAGTTCAAATTGATATTGACTTGGTTGAACTAAATTTGGGTTAGTCGGGTTGATCAGACTATATAATTCAAATTCATTTACAATGTTTTTAATTTTTTAAATATATTTATATCAAAATTTAAATAGTTAATGCAAAAATAAATTAAAAATAGTAACAAAAAAGTAAAAATAAATTTATATATTTTTATAGACAAATATAAAAAGTATATAATATAGTTATAATTTGATATTTTTTAATTAAAATTTAAAAGTAAAATAAATAAATAAATATTATTATATAAAATAATATAAATTTTAAATATTATAAATTTATTAAATCGGGTTTGGGTTATACGCTTATCCAAATCTCAATCCGAATCCCACTAATATAAAAGATGATTGTCTGAATCAACCTAAACATTACGCCAACTCACCCAAGCTGCACCGCATTTTAGTCATCCAATCCGTTTTTCCGATGGGCCATCCAAAGACAGTTGCCTCTCCAGGCCCATTTTTATGGATACGATCAGTTTGTTCTGCAACACTTTTGGGCCTCTGGCCCAACGTTTCGGGCTCAATAAAAATGGGGCTGGGCGGGGGCTTGTACCTTATTGGGATTCTCTTACAAACATCCACTTGTGTATTTGGTTCTTATTGTGTAAGTAGGGATTTTAGCATTTGCATATGTTAAAAGAATTTATTAATTAAGGCTGCGTTTGGATGAAAAATAGAATAAACTTTTTCATTTCTATTCCTTATTATAATGATCCAAACAAGTCCTATAGGTGAACTGTCTATCATTTTCGGATGTTACATGATGTTTTATATGATATGTTTGAATATGTTCTACATGTCTATGTGCTTGTTATATACAATACATTTCTTCATCCACTCTTTTACAAAAATTCTTAATAAAATAACTTATTTGACATTTAAATACAATTTAGGGTTGGGATTGTTTAATATATATATATATATATGCATTAAATTGAAAAAATAGTGAAAGTACATGAATGATTTTTTAAAAACACATAAATTACACAATTGCAATCATTAGAAGTCATAGCTTAAGGCTATGTTTGGTTCCCGGAAAATTTGAGGGAAAATGTGAGGAAAATAAAATACAAAGGAAAAGTAGAAGGAAAGAAAAAGGGAAGGAAAATAAAAAAATAGATTAAAAGTTGATAAATTATTTTTTTTGTTACTTCAAACTCATTTTATTTATTTTAACTCATCAATATAAAGATTAAATAATTTAAAAATACATAAGTTTTTAATTAGTTTTAATTATATTTGATTTTCTTTGATATTTTTTATAGGATAACCAAACATGAGAAAATCATTTTCCTTAGCATTTTTTTTCTTTCCTTTGTACTTTCCGGGAACCAAACAGAGCCTAAGAGATTGTATTAGTAGGTTATCTATTATTATTTGTGATGACTGTCGTATAGACTCATAGTCTATGTTATGATAGGAAGAGGGTTATAGGTTGCTTTTTTTTTGGATCATGTAAAGCCGATTTTGTTTATGAAAACTAAGTTTGTTTAGATACACTTTCTATTTTTTTTTAAATAAAAACTTTTATATAAAATTGAAACATCTTGTATAAAAAAATATTGATTTATTGTATCTTTAAGAATTACTTTGAAAAAAGTTTTAAATTTTATGGTTAATTTTATTCACACCCTTAAATAAATACATTTAGCCATTGTTGGTTAATTTCAAATTTCGTTGATTAATACCCTTATTAATATATTCCTTTTATAAAAAAAAAAAAAATTGTTTTATAGAGAATTTGAGGTAGATGTATTTAACAAAATTTCCCAATTTAGGACCAAACCCTTCTCAATGCACTTCTTTAGAGCTTTTTTCAAAATTCTAAGGCAATTGTCAAAAGTTTTCCCATTAAAAGTGAGATCATCCATGAAAACTTTCATGATTCTTTCTTCCATGTCACTAAAGATGTTGAGCATGCACCTCTAAAAAGTGGCAAACGCATTACAAAGACCAAAGGGCATGCACTTATAGGCATAGGTACCAAAAGGACATGTGGAAGTGGTTTTCTCCTGATCATCCAATACAATGGCAATTTAGAAGTAGCCTAAATAGCCATCCAAGAAGCAATAATGATCTTGTCCAACAACTCTCTCTAGAACTTGATCTAAGAAGGGTAGTGAGAAGTGATCCTTCTTGGTGATTGAATTTAGCCTCTTGAAATCGATGCATACTCGTCATCTTGTAGTCAACCTTGGAGGATGAGTTCTCCTTGGTTGTTCTTTATTACTGTCATCCCATTCTTCTTAGGTATCACTTGGGTTAGGCTCACCCAACCACTATCCTATATAATGTAAATAATTCATGCATCCAAGAGTTTTAACACCTTACTTTTGCTCACATCTTGCATAAGGTGATTCGGCCTTCTCTATGACTGCTTCATTGCTTTTGCCTTCTTCTTCAAATAAATGTGTTGTGTGCAGATCAAGGGATTTATCCTTTTCAAATCTAAGAGGGACCAACTAATGGCTCCCTTATGCTTTTTAAGCACCTTCTGAATTTTGATCTCTTGCTCTATTAATGTATCATAAATAACGACAGGTTTTTCTTCATTTTATTCTAAATATGCATACTTCAAACCATGTGGGAGGGCTTCAATTCTATTTTTCATATCCTAACCTTCTCCTTAGCACTATCTTCACTATCATTAATGTTGTTCAAAATGTGAATATCACATTTTTCTTGCCATTCTATAACATCTTCCATATTTTATTCCTTACTCAAAGCGAAAAATTTCTCTCTCTTGTCCTTCAATAGCTTTTTTTGCGTGATCTTGTATCAAGGCCCCACCATCCTCATCATCCACATCATCATGATTTACCAAATGCTTACATAGGTTGAAGACATTCATCTCAACTATCATAATCCAAAAGATAATTGTAGTAACTTATTCAAACAATTGATGAGCATTTGTAGTGGCTAGGAAAGGTTTTCTAAGTATAATCGGAATTGAGTTCATGTCATCCCTTAATGACTCTATATCTAGTACCAAAACATCTTCAAATACTCCTCTTGGCACCTTGATTGAACGATATACCAAAGAGAGTGTTATGGAAGTAGCCTTAAGCTTTCCCAATCCTAGCTGCTCATAAATTGAATATGGGAGCAAATTTACACTAGCTCCCAAATCCAATAAAGCTCTCTTGATGAATGAGTTTCCAATCTGAACTTAGATGTTGAGGCAACTTGAGTCTCTATACTTCACCAATGCTTTATTCTTAATAATGGCATTGGCTTACTTTGTGAGAAATGCCTTCTTGCTTTACATGAACTGGAATTTGCTTGATCATATCGAGGAGTAGAATGTTGATCTTCACTTGCTTCAAAACTTCCAAGATCTCTAGAATCTTATACCACACTTTGTGTCTCTACATAGCTATAGGGAAAGGCAAAGGGTTGGAAAGACTCACTTTCTCTTTGCTCACAATGATTTCCTCAAAATTTTTGAATTTTTTTCTCATTCCTAACATTTTTTTCCACGATTGGTTCATCTCTAGTAGAAATTTCTTTACTTATCGGTAACTTGGGCCCTTCATATTATTTCCCATTTTTGAGTACGATGATTGCATTGCAATCTTCATTTTGCACTTCAAAAATTTCATTTACCCCTCTTGGATTTTTCTATAGTTGAGTTGGGAATTTACCTTTCTCTTAAGATAAGCTTGCAATAAGTTGGCTTAGAGTGGTTTAGATATATACTAGTTCTTGAGATGTTTTAGCATTTATCCTATTTTGATTCTCATAACCCTTGTCTTGTTTCTATATGAACTATCTTATCATGTCTTTTAGGCTTGAGTTAAATGATGAGGTTTAGGGTTGTTGCTGAAAATTTTGAGATCACATACCTTATGGTTGAAAACCTTGCTGTTCATTAGCCTAATTACCTTGAAATCAGTTTCCTTACTACTGAAACTTACCATTGTTACCTCATCTCCACGATAGATTTGAATGATTCTTCCAACCTAGATTATAAGTGTTGAAATAGGGAGAATTGTTAGCATATTGTTTATATGTCCCAAAGGCATTGGCTTGCTTTGAAAACATGTCTTGTACCATTGGTAGAACGGGAAAATATTGCATATCATGTTCCATATACTTACATATCAAGCATGGTTAAGCTAATCCCTTGTTAACTATATGTACCTCTTGAACTCCCATACTTTCCAAATTATCCAACCTTCTTGTAATGGTGGCAAACTTTGTTTAGACATCTAAACCCTTTGGTAGGGTGTACACTCCACTAGCTCTTACCCTATTCACTGTTTTGGCTCTAGGTGGTTCCTTAATGATTGGTTTTTCCCAATTTCTAGATACCTTAGCAACATAATCAAGAAATTGAAACATTTCATCGGGGTTTTTGTTCATGAAATCTCTTCTACATAGTCTTGAGAAGTTGTTTCATTGATGGTGTTAGCCCAAGGGTTCTCTTAATTGGGTTTTGATGATAACAAACCATGGTTAAGTGACTAATTGGTTTAATGATTAAGAATCTCAGGTATAAACTCGAAAATTCATCAAATGACCAAATGGATACAAGATCGAGATGCTTGGAAGACTTGTGATCATAGGAAACTAATGTAAGATGAATGCATGAGTGCACTTAGGATTTTCACACGTTTCATGCATCTTTGAAAACTCGGTTTATTCTTTAAAACGTCAATTTCATTAAAACCTGAGTTTTTAACTAATGTACCTTAGGCAAAATGTTTCAAAATTGGCTTAATAATTTACCTAAAGACCTTGCCTAAGTGTTAGAAAAAAAAGGAATATAAAAAAAAAGGTTTTCGAGGCTAAAAAGGCTCAACCAGTCGAGGCTATGGCCAACCGGCTCAACTGGTTGAGGAACCAGTCGACCGGTTATGCTCGTCCGATTAAGTATCGAACAAGGGATGTAAAAAACCTTATCTCTTTCCCAATAGCCTTATCTTCTTGGTCGAGGTGTTTCTCTTACCGGTCGATGTTTGGTCTAGGATCGGTCGAGGTCCGGTTGAGGCAACGGTAACCTGACTTACATTAAATGCTCTAACGGCTAGTGAACTGGTCGACCCCTAGCTCGACCGGACGAGGTTACCTTTTTCTGTTTTTGACTCCCGAGCTTAGAAACCTATAAATTGAGAGCTCCACTTCGTTTATTGACAAGAGAACACTTGCATTCAATAGCTTACCTATCTGTTCTTGATAAAAAAAACTCTCATTTCTTTCATAGTGCATTAAATTACCACTTGCATATCTTTTAGTGCACTCTTGTGTGTCATCCTAGCTTTGTCTTGTATTTGAGCCATCCTTAAGCTAGGTTGAGGGATTATATCTTGTAAAAATCTGAGTGTTAAAACCTTCAAGAGGGTTGAATCTTGAAGAGGTTGTGTAAGAGCCCATTGGAGCCGGAATCCAAGTGTAAGAAGATTGGAAGCTTAGTTGAAGCTTCAAGTTAGTGGAACCCTCACTCGGTTAAGAGGTTGAGGAGAGTGGACGTAAGCAAGGAAGTTCTGAACCACTATAAAACCGAGTTTGAATTCTCTAAACTCTATCTTTTTACTTTGCTTATATTGTGTTTGAATTTGTTGTGATTGAAAAGCATAACCTTTGTTTTCTCAGTAGGACCTTAGGCACTACCAACTCTCCTAAAAGCAATTACTATTAAGAAAGTCGCATACCCTAGCCTTATAGTGCATTCACCCAAGCGCCCACGACGAACATAAGGGGAGTTGATGGATGCGGCCAACCCTCCGATCTGCTAACAATCTCCCTCCCAGCGACACCCCTGGGGTTCGAACCCGTGACCTCTGCTCTGATACTAGATGGTGTCATGCTTTCATAGAAATACAATACTAACATCTAGTTGTCAAACCTATGATGGGGATATACTACAACTATCTCCCTAAATCTTTCCCAATAAGCAAAAAATTTCTTATCCTCCATGGCTTTAAAATTTGAGATATTTTTTTTTTAGTGCACTAGTCCTATGGGTTGGAAAGAACTTCTACAAAAACACTAACTATAGATCACCTTAATTCCTGATACTAAAGGGTCTAAGATTGTTTAACTAGGTCTTAACTTTTTCTTTCAATGACACAGGGAAGAGCTTTATGCGGAAGGTCTCCAAAAGAGTGTTAGCTTCTTGAAAAATTGAAATGACTTTCTCAAATTCCTTGATATGAGAGTATGAGTTTTCAATTTCAGTTCTCCTAAAAATGGGTAACTGAGAAACCACTTACGGATAAATGGTACATGATCTTGATTTGGAGGTATAATAAAACATGATACTATACTTAACCTAGGAGAATTTAGAAACTACCTCATAGTTCTTTACCCTTGGATTGGTGATCACGACCTATCATTGTTATTGTCGAATTCCTGAGTATCTCCCATATTCGATTAAGATTCTTGAGTTGTTATTTGAAGTTTACCTTAAAGATCTCTTTCCCAATCAAGTATAAAATAGATAAAAAATAGATAGAAATAAAAAAACTATAATTAAAGAAAATTGAAGAATAACTAAATAAAGAAAATAAAATCTTATAGAAAATTAAAGGAACTAAAGCAAAGCAATGCACTTTATCCTAGTTATGATGGTTGTCAGTCCCTAGCAATGGTGCCAATTCCTTGATCGATTTTCTCTATTGTATTAAATACATAAACCTAAATATGTAGTAGTTGTAGCCTCCATTTTGTCATCTTAGCACATGTAATGCTAGTTTCTATCTTGTGTTTCCCTTTTGCCCTATGATCATCCCTTGGTAGCCCATTAACACTCATAAAACTTTTTTTTTGAGCTATCTTCAAGGACCCTTTTGTTAAGGGGCTCATCAAGACCCTCACTTTGACCTTGGCTACCCCTCTTGCTTAGTTTTAGGTCACTTAGACGTACTTATCTCATTCAGACACACCTGACCCATTTGGATACACTCAAACTCACTTGGGCACACCTAGACATCTTTTACACAAGCTCACTTAGCTACACTTTAGTTCATTCCAACTCACCTATTAGCACTTCAACTTAGTCCACTTGGTTGCATTGTAGGTGCACTTTAAATTGGTTAATTTAGAAGCATATTCTTTTTGAATTGAATTTTGGTAAGGTAATTTTTTTAAAGTGTTAATAAAATTTTTTTAGTAGTATGTACATAAATTGAATTTTGGTAAGGTAATTTTTTAAAGTATTTAAGATAAATTTTTTAGTGGTATGTACGTAAATTGAATTTTGATAAATTAATTTTCTTAAGTGTTTTAAAATAAATTTTTTAGTGGTGTGTATGTAAATATAATTTGGTTAGTTAATTTATTTTATTTTATTTTATTTATTGTTTTAATATCAATATTTTAAATAGATATATACATAAAGTCAAAAACAAGTTTCTAATATAAGACTAAAACAATACTTTCCATGAATATATTAAAATGCCAGTTTCTTCATAAAGTAAAAGACCACTTAATATAAAAATAAAAACACAAGTTTCCAATAGAAAAATCCAAAATCACGCTGCCACATGGAGATCCAAGTTTCTATTATAATATCCATTATAATAAAGAGGACATGCTACCATAGGAGTGGAGAAGGCGTTCTGAAAAAAAAGTGTACGAGGAAGTGTTAAGAAGATTTAAGAAGGTGAACTGGAGACTTGGAAATGATCTTTTTTTTGGAAGAGATGGGGAGATGGAGGGTGGTGAGATGGTAGTACGAAAAGGAGAAAGTGATGGAGTTTGATTGTTAAGAAATGGAGGTTGGAATGGAGAGATGAGACAGTCTGCAATTTGGAAAGGGGAAAGTGGGGGAGTATTTTAAGGAGTGAAAAGATCAGTAGATTTCGGTTTGGAGGGGGGACGTCAATTTTTTTTTATTTATAAAAAAAGAAGAAAAAAGAAAATGAAGGCACACCATTGGAATCTTAGGGAGAGAGTACCATTGGAGCTATTTTTTTTAAAGAAAAAAAAAAGAGAAAAAAGACATGATTGGAATCAAATGGATCATGAGATTTTGTTTAGAGGACACCACCAAGATTTTTTTTTAGAGAAAAGGCGAGCTGCATCTCAACATCCTAAAGCATGCACAACTCATTCTTGGAACACCATGCACAGGCCAAGATTATTATTATTATTATTATTATTATTTTGGGAACATTCAAGGCCATGTTTCAAAGGGAATAAGTCACTTTTTGGAGCAAAAAAGGAGTTTGTTTAGGATGATTTTTTCAGTAGAATTTTGAGAGGTTGCCACTTGATATGGAGACTTTTGAAGAAGATGACTACATATGAAAATAGTAAAGGGTGCACATGGCCTAGAGATCCTACAAAAGTTGTCATTCATTGAAAATAGTTCCAAGTACCAGAATGTTGCAAGATGAGGTGTGCTGCCATTTTGATATAGCAATAACCCACATCTATTGCAACAACCCATATAGGTTAGTTTTTAAATTGAAATATTTTTTCTCATGTTTTTTTTTAGTTGTCAAGTTTCAATATTCATGTTAGTGTTTAGGTTTTTGAAATTTTAAAAAATCAAAGTAATATGGTATGTGTGTTGTGTGCATGTGAATATTAGTGTTTTAAGTTTTTAAAATTAATAAATCAAAGAATATGGTGTGTGTGTGTCATCTGCATGTGAATATTAGTGTTTTAGGTTTCTAAATTAACAAATCAAAGAATATGATGTGCATGTCGTGTGCATGTGAATATTAGTGTTTTAGGCTTTTAAAATTAATAAATCACACACATCCTATTTAAAATCACTAAAAACAAAACAAATATTAAACGACTTTCGAAACTATAACTTACATTGTCATTTGCATATCCACCGAGTTTTTTCAATTTTTGTTTCATATCCAGCACTTCATCATCTCTCCAAGCAGTAATTCGAGAAGAAGGTCGAGTACATAGCGATGAAAATATTTGTTGGAACGATATATGCTTGTGGTAGAATAATTGCAATTATATTTTACATAGATATATAGTTAGTTCACAAAATTTATTATAGCAAATTCGAAATTCACTATGATGTAAATTATGTACAAGGATATTACCACAAAAAACAATAAGCAACCGGAAACCCCACTTTGTTGCTTCCTCTTAAACTCTTCGATCCCGTGCACAAGATAAGACAACACAAATTAAGCCAAATTCATTTTCTTTATTGAATAGATGTCTTCCACAAGATGTAGGAAAGAACGTTTCACAAAAAGCTTCATTATTGGACACAATAATGCACCCAACATAAATAATACAAAACGAACTTTGAAATCGTTTTCACCTTCTTTATCCTCCCTAATTTGATTTTCTAACTAATGACAATCACCCATTTTTATCACAATATTTTTTTACATAAATCATTCTTATTGCTAACATATTTGTTCATGTCAATCTTCAACCCTCTTGCCCTCAACCCTATAATAAATTCAACATCAATTGAGGATAATTTGATACAAGTATTATACAACTCTAACACATAAGTGTTCAGATTGAAACTATTTATCAACCAAAGACATAACCCATGATCAATTTTCCTACATCGAAGTTGCAAGAGGCTACCAAATCTTATTTCTTTTATGGCTATTTTTTGCTTTGGTTATAATTCTTCAATAACTCTAATCACTTGCTCGGGTGAGCATTGAGTCTGAAGATACAACTGAAAAATACACAAACATCAAATATGTTTATGTTAATATAATTTGCAACAAATACATGAGAAATGAAAATTTTATTCATTACAAAAAATTTACCTTTGGACCCACACCCTTTTGAAGCGAATATTGTTTTGAACTTTCATTTGACTTTGCCATGAAATCTTCTTTTTCTACTTTTGAAAGTGTATTCCATTTCTTGATCAATTTTTTCCTCAACTACATTAATTTGTCACTTACTTCAAATTTAAAATTTAAAATTTAATTATATTAGCTATAACAGTATTACTCCTTACATCATCATTTATCTTCACTCATTTATCCTTCTCTTTGATCATGACCAATTGATCGTTATTACAAAACAATTTCAAACAAATATAACTATAACAACCACAAAAAATAAATAAAAAAACATATTCTTTTACATATTTCTATTTTCCCTTACTAGTAGTAATGTATTCAAGCTCCGATAGGTCTCTTTGGATTTCTAACAACTTCAACACTATCGCGCTCGCTCCTAAAAATTAAATCAAATCATTTAAGTCAATTTTTATAATATGATTTCAGATATAATAAATCAAATATACTTCCACCACCACATTATCTCAACCTAAGTGTTTTTCACATTTCAATAAATTTTATATTCATATCTTACTACAATCAATCAAACGCCAAATAAAATACAAATATAATTACCACTCCAAAATCCTCCCTAAATCTCTTTACATTTTCAATGGTGACAAAATTAACATATAAATTATTTTCAATGTTCAATTATGGATCTAATCACATTATTTTTCATTAATGTGATCAATCCATAAACCTAACACAAAACATGAAATATAATCAATACAATCTTGTAAAACACATTATCAATACTAACATTTTTTTTCTTAATATAGAACTCCTTAAATAATTACGACACAACAACATTTTGATTAATAAAAAATTATGTACTTTTCAGCTTTCTTTTTCTCCGTATTTCACATCGTCTTCTTCTTCTTCCAGCTACGTCTTCAATTCGGGTCTTCAAACCAAAAAGTTTAGAACCCGAAAACACCCCCTTATAGCTCTTAAACCAAATATGAAATATGAAGAAAATTAGGGATATGTAAAGGAGAGGGGAATGAAGGGGGAGCGGAAATATTGCATTCTTTACTTGAAAACCCAAAAACACCCCAAATATGAAAATGAAATATGGACAATAGAGGGGGATACAAAGAAGAGAGAGAAGTCATAAAGATGCCACTCCTACATCAAGAATTTAGCACCTGAAACAATTAGAATATCTCACCCGAAAACACCTAACAACACACGAAAACATCCAACAATACACGAAGACAAACAAAAACACCCAAAAATAACAAAACTATATGAAAACACAACCCTTTTTAATCTTCTGAAAACACCTGAAATGCATAGATCATACATGGAGAAGAGCGGAGGCTTAAAAAACATAAAGATATGGAGATGAGTGGGGGAAACACAACACTTTTTAATCTTCGAAAAAAAATCGAAATGCACATATCATATATGGAGAAGAGCGAAGGCTTCAAAAACACAAAGATGTGGAGATGAGTGGGGGATGACAACACTTTTTAATCTTTTGAAAACAGCTGAAATGCATAGATCATATATGGAGAAGAGCGGAGGCTTCAAAAACATAGAGATGTGGAGATGAGTGTGGGGTGAGTATGGAGAAGAGAGGAAAATAGGGGGAAAGACGGGAAAAAAATGGAGAGAACAGGTACTAGGTTTTACCCGGGATTTTTTTTTTCTTTTAACTTATCATTTGGATGGCTGAGATGAAATCTTTTCCATCCAACGACTCAAATAAAATGGAGGCATGATACCTTCAGAGGCACTATAGATTTTTCCTAAATACTTAAGCTTAAATATATAGTAGCTGTAGCCTCCATTTTGTCCTCTTAGCACATGTAATATTAGTTTCTACCCTATGTTTCCCTTTTGCCCTGTGATCATCCCTTGTAGCCCATTAACACTTATAAAACTTCTTTTCTTAAGCCATCTTCAAGGACCCTTTTGTTAAGGGGCTTATCAGGACCCTCACTTTGATCTTGGCTACTCCTTTCGCTTAGTTTAGGTCACTTAGACGTACCTATCTCATTCAGACACACTTGACCTATTTGGATACATTCAGAGCCACTTGGGCACACCTAGACATCTTTTACACAAGCTCACTTAGCTACGCTTCAGTTCATTCCAACTCACTTAGTTGCACTTTAACTTAGTCCACTTGGTTGCATTGTAGGTGCACTTTAAATTGGGTAATTTAGATGCATATTCTTTTTGAATTGAATTTTGGTAAGGTAATTTTTTAACGTGTTTTAATATAAATTTTTTAGTGGCATGTACGTAAATTGAATTTTGATAAATTAATTTTCTTAAGTGTTTTAATATAATTTTTTTAGTGGTGTGTAGGTAAATATAATTTTGTAAGTTAATTTTTTTATTTTATTTTTTTAGTGTCTTAATATCAATATTTTAAATAGATATATACATAAAGTCAAAAACAAGTTTCTAATATAAAACTAAAACAAGACTTTCCATGATTATATTAAAATACCAGTTTCTTCATAAAGTAAAAGACCACTTATTATAAAAATAAAAACACAAGTTTCCAATAGAAAAATCCAAAATCACGTTGCCACATAGAGATCCAAGTTTCTATTGTAATATCCAAAACATGTTGTGCCATATGGAAGAAGTTTCCATTATAAAAATAAAGAGGGCATGCTACCATAGGAGTGGAGAAGGTGTTTTGAAAAAAAAGTGTACGAGGAAGTGTTAAAAAGATTTAAGAAGGTGAACCGGAGACTTGGAAAAAAGATATATATATATATATATATATATATTGAAGAGATGGGGAAATAGAGGTTTGTAAGAAAATGAGAAATGGATGGAGTTTGGGGGTTAAGAAATGGAGGTTGGAATGGAAAGATGAGATAATCCGCAATTTGGAGAAGGAAAAGTGGGGGAACATTCTGAGGAGTGAAAAGATCAGTAGATTTCGGTTTGGAGGGGGTCACTAGATTTTTTTTTTTAAATTTAAAGGAAGGCACACCATTGGAATGTTAGGGAGGGCGCACCATCGGAGTCCTTATTTTTATTTATTTTTATTTTATTATTTATTTTTATTTATATATTTATTTTAAATAGTTCCAATTAACAAAATGTTGCAAGATGAGGTGTGCTGCCACTTTGATATAACAACAACACGCATCTATTGCAACAACCCGCATAGGTTAGTTTTTAAATTGATTTACTTTTTCTCATGCTTAAATTTTTTTTAGTTGCTAAATTTCAATATTTCATGTTAGTGTTTAGGTTTTTGAAAATTTTAAAAATCAAAGTAATATGGTATGTGTGTTGTGTGCATATGAATATTAGCATTTTAAGTTTTTAAAATTAATAAATCAAAGAATATGGTGCGTGTCGTCTGCATGTGAATATTAGTGTTTTAGGTTTATAAATTAACAAATCAAAGAATATGATGTGTGTGTCGTGTGCATGTGAATGTTAGTGTTTTAGGCTTTTAAAATTAATAAATCAAAGTTATATGATATGTATGGCCTTGTACGTGTGAATGTTAGTGTTTTAGGTTTTTAAATTAATAAATTCAAGAATATGGTATGTATGGTTATGCGCATGTGCATGTTTAAGGCTTTAAAGTTAATAAATGTGATGTTTTGCGTTTTTAAAGTTAATAAGCCAATGAGATGTTATAGTTTAAACTTTTATGATCTCACTATTCATTTGATAACTCTTAGCTGCTAATTATTCAATTTTTTAGGATTTCATAATTTAGATTATAATTTTGAGTTTGTTGATTGTTAATTATTGATTGATCCCATATTATGGTATTCATGTTTTAAAAAATGGTTAATTCTAGTTTTGATCTATCTTATGTAGCTAGCTTATGTGTGTTTTTTTTTTTTTGGATTTTAGTATTAGTTTATTTGATTTCATGCTATTATTTTTATGTTCCAAACTTATTATTTTTAATTTGTGAATCAATATTAATTTTGTAGATGCTTAGAATTCTAATTAATTAATTTAGTTAATCACGCGTTATTGGTTGGATGTTTCAAAGTTTGCTAATTTTAATTTTGATCAATCAATATTTCATTTGAGTTTTGTGAAATTTTAGTTAGTCAATTTAGTTAATGACATATTATTGTTTTCATATTTTCAAGTTTGTTAAACGTTAGTTCCTTTTCTTGAAATGTTTCTCATTAAAATGCATTTCAAAAACTCATTTAGAGTCCTTAGAATTGAAATATAATTTTCTTAAATGATATGCAACCACGTCTTGATTAGTTTGTATATTTCTCAATTTTCAATAAAAATTCTGATTTTGAGAGGAACATGAATCCAAGCTTGTGGTCCCAAATAAATGAGATAATTCTAAACTAGATTCATGCCTATCAATTGGGGAATTGGTGGAACCCCTACATAAAACCATTTTTCAAAAACCTTTTATTGATTAGCCCATTCAATTTATTGCACACCTGAAAATAAAATTTGATTTGAGCTATTTATGATGTTTTTAAAAATTTTTCAATAATTGTATGATATTGTAGACATCTTGAACATGAATTTGGAACTTTGTTTGAATTAAAAAGCAATTCTAAAATGGAAGATATAAATGAGTTTTTTAGGGGGTTCTGTTTTTACTAAGTTTTGGACATCCGAAATATTTTTTTAAAACTAAATTATTAGATGACTTTGTAATTTTGATTTGATATTTTTTCTTGATTCTATACTTCTTAAAATTTAATTTGGACACATAAAATGTATATAAAAAAAATGTTTTCATGAGGGAGATATGATTTTTCAAATTCACACTTACTGCACATGATTGAATCTGGACAACTGATCAATTATAGTGTTCTAAAAATTCTTGTGAATGATTTATGCCCTTGGATTAATTTTTGTGTGATTTAGACCTTTAAACAATTTGTGTGATTTTTTGTATGATTTTAGGAGATCTTTAAATATTTTTAAAGATTCTATTTATGCATGTCACTGTTTTTTACCTTGTTTTGGATCTTTTGGAACATCTGAGCCTTTTTTTTTTTTTTTGCTTAAATATGTTTTTTAAATGAATGTTTAGGCATTTTATGTTGTTCTAGATGTGTAGGAGATGTTTAGAAAAAAAATTGGAATTAAATTTCACTTCAAGATATTTTTTAGGAATTGTTTTGTGATGCTTCTTATTCTAACTGCATGCTAATGATCTTGTACTTTGCTTGAATTTGTTATTTATTTTGGAGTCATTTAGCTTATCTTGGCTTGACTTTGGCTCTAGTATTGTGTATTAAAAATAGTGAGGATGTTGTCTAATTCATTCCATGATCAAATAATGCTCCTAGGTATTTAATTAAGATTTATCTTATAAATGCTATTAGTCTACTCCGCTGCTTGTCCTGTCTTGGTCGCTAATTTTGATTTTTTTTTTTTAACTCTTTTGTAGATTAGTTTGGCTTTAACCTTGAATTGCATGTATATCATATACGATAGTTAGTGTTATTTAGGGTCTTAAACTAATTTTTAACAATATATGAAGGCTTGTTTTGTTGATTGCATGAGATGTACGTCTTTGAGTATATTTTTTCATTGTCATTCGATCTTGCTAAGTTCTTGCTATTTCATTGGAATTATTCATGTATAATGTGTATTAGGATTTGCTATCATTATTATTTTTCATTATTCTTGTTTTAATCCACTCTACCATTTTTGGAAGCATCTTGTAAATTATGCCATCCAAGTACACCTTTTCCCCATGTTGATCCAAGTATTGTAAATAGATATGCTTTGTGTGTAAACTACCCTCATACTTGATTGTGAATATAATAGAATGCATGTTGTATGTTATATATCTGGATGTTTGAACTAACTTTAATGTCTTGTGATAACGCTTAAGTTGCTATTAAAGTACACATATTATCATTTCTTCATGATTGTGTTTGGAATTTGTGTTTGGCATGCTAGCCATAATAGAGTTTTGAAATCACCTTAGCTTACTTTGGTATCCTCAATCAACAAACTAATTGCCATATTTCCCTCAACTCAGCTAGTAAAGACCATTTTAAGACTTAAAGTGGTGCTATTCTTTGAGGTACCTTCCCAATAGGTAACATGGTCCTTAGGCCCAAACTTGAGTTTTTCACAAATATCTTTTCCAAAAGTCAGGAGTCATTTTAGGGGTTTTGTTCTTATTTGATTTCCCCTTTAAAAATAAATAAAAGTAAGTGGTGACTCCAGTTTTTTACTAAATACAAAATTTCACCTTAATAAGAAGTGAGTCTAGCTTATCAAGTTGGAACGCACATGAAAAATGCAAGTCCCCAATAGCTCTAACTAAGAAAAACTAGAGAAAAAAGCATTGCAACTTTTGTAGTATTCTGGGTATCGTCCTTAGGGATTGACTTACAAAATTTGTCAAAACTAAGTTATATTAATTTCTTTTATTTAAATCTTAAAGTGAAAAATAATATGTGAGTTGATTTTTATGAAGTGAAACTAAGCAAAGAAAACTAAATTAATAACAAAGTAAATATTGATTTTTAATCCAATTGATTCAAGTTTGGGGCTTTCCATAGTTCAAATTTAAACAAGGGTTTCTTAAGTAGAGTGATCTTAGGGTTTTGGGATCCTTGGTCACTTGCAGTTAACCCGAACTCTATAATTTAGAATTGCATATGAAACCTAATTTTTTCTTTTTGAAACAAATTCCTAAGACCATCAAATGAATGAGATTGATTATTGATTCAAGGTTTGACTTTTTAACCTTCCTACTTTTTATAGCTTTGTTTCGAGGAAAATAATGATAGGGAAGACTAGACTAACTAATGATCAAGAGTTACCAAGAATCATTAGTATCAAGTAATAATCTATCATATCATTCCCTAAAATAACTCACAAGAATAGGATAAAAATTTGATAAATTGTAACCCAACCATTAATTTTAACCTTTCATGGGGGTGAGCTCACATTTACAATCCATAATAGAGTAAAAATCCATAATTGGAATTAAAAGAAACTAAAAACAATATATTCAATAAATTAAGAAGATAGGAAACAAACCAAAGTTATTGTCTTTTTCCACCACAAATGTTAAACTCCCAGAAGAGAACTCTTAAACCCTAAAACTAAGAGAGTTTATATAGTAAATTCAATAACTTAACATATGGTACACTTTCATAGGCCACTTATTACAAAGAAAAGTTATAAATAATTTTAAAAAAACTCCAAAAATTACGAGTTCTAAATGAGTATGATGCATTTTGAATTGGATGAAGGCATTTGGAACTCAAGCTTGATCAGTAGTAGTTGAGTTCAAAATTTGGGTTAATTCCAAATCAATTTCGAACTCATAAGTGGGAGAAAAAAAGTCTAATTCAAAATCAACATGATGAGTTCAAAATTCACAATGAATTTCGAACATTGTGAATTTCGAACTCACCCACTACCCATTCACGTTCTCTATGTTTTCGGGTTTGAAATACATGCTTCTTGTTTGAAATAGGTAGGGGGATTCAAACTTAGCTTATGCCAAATTTTCCTTACGTTCCTTTGAGTTCTAAATAGCCAAAAAAACATTTTGAATTCAAGTTACTAATTTCAAACTTAGCATTCCTCTCTAACCAGTTTGCTTTAAACACACACAACTTTCTCATTTCAGCTTCGATTTGTGTACCATTTGAAGCGTTGGATTTCCAACTTCCCAAGCTTCAAAATGATATATAGTTTGCCTAAAATTGACTACAAAAAGTGCCCAAATTTCACTTTAAATTCAAAGTACATGTTGCTACCAGATTTTAAGTTCCAAATTTCCATGCAAACTTGATGAATTTTGCTTCATGCCTCATTTTCCATATTTTAGGCCTTTTTTCTTACTCATAATGACCAATCCTCATCTTCTGAACTCATGACATTCTCATCTTGTCTTTTCTCATATTCTATGAGTCTTTATTTACTCATTTTTCTCATCCCTTATTGCTCTTTCAAAATTTAAAATAAGTTCAACTTGCACCATTTTCTCCCATAAACTTGAGAAAAATCTCCAAAATAAAAGTTAAATTCATGGCCAGGGTCTCAACATCGATTTGGATTAAGTCGAATGAGTTAAGTGTCTTATGATTTATCAAATATGTGCCATTAAAGCACATATTTTAGCTACACTACAAGAAAAAAGGCTTTCCTTGACGGTGTTTGACTGTCATGGTAAGGGTTATATGTCATTGTAGCATTCTAATTCTATATGTTATCTATGCCAATGTCAAGATTGAGGTATAAGCAATTTTGACATATGTACACTACAAGGTAGGTATATTTCACTACTTATCATATGTCATGATCTCCTCAACATATGTTAAGATTAATAGGAACATACATCAAGGTTGCTCTAACATATGTCAAAGTTATGAACCACATAGGTCTTGATGGGCACCATATATGTTAAGGATAGGTACCACATATGTCATGATTGCTCCCGTATATCTCAAATTTGAGTATAATGTATGTCAAGGTAGGGATAAGTACAACTGTCAAGGTTTCCCTCGAAAAATTTTAAAATTATTTTTTGATATGAAAAATTGAACCTATTGCCATGTATAATCAATTTGATATCATTTAAGAATGATAATGACAATCAAATTATCATGATTTTATATATAATCAAAACATATTTAATATACATTTGATTATTAATTAAAGCACAAATCAATGAACTTGTTTAAAGTTGTCCCCAATTTCTCTATATAAAAGAAACTCATATAATATACAAGAAAATTTAAAACACACTATAAGACAATATACATAAATTTAAATTAAGTTGCTCATGTATATATCTACAACCAAGTCTCTTGCCTCCATCTTGAAGCATTTACTTTACAGGAAAGCCTTAAATTTCCAACACCCAAACTTCGAATCTGTAGCAAAAAATATAGAGCATATTAACAAATTAAAAAGAAAAATGTATAATGAGGAGCAATCAAATATCAAGCTTTATGAAATTCTAATGCAAGCAATGCAATCAAATTAAAAAGAAAAATGTATAATGAGGAGCGATCAAAAATCAAAGATCCACCACCTAAAAAAACTAATGCAAGGAATGCAATTCCATTGATCAACTTGCTCAGTACGAAATTCAAATGTGTTCAAATCATCATCAGCCCATTAAAAAAACATCACAATAAACAAATTGAAACAATACAAGTAAAAGTGCATTTAAGAGTGATTTTAGAAAGTGTTTTTAGTATTTATAACACTGAATGATAAAAATTTTTAAATATTAAAAATATTAAAAACGCTTCCTAAAATCACTACTAAACGGGCTCTAAGTACCTTACATGAATTTTTTATAATTTTTTTTTAACTTAATGTGCGTTTTTTTGTATGGTTTATACTCAGAATCGGACAAACTCGGGAAATGGAAATGGAAATGAAGTAGAAGTTAACACCGTAAAATAAAATCCCATATGAACATGTTAATTCAATCGAACTACCAAACAAAAACCCATAAACTCAGCCTAGAGCATAACGCCTCTTCGACACAAAAGCAAGCATGCACCGACAAGCCTCCAAGTGTAAAGAAAAACCACTTGCAAGTTGCACCGACATAACCTGCAAGAAACCAAAATTGGACAACTTTGCAGTCCCTGAATTTTTTACCGGCCAGAAAATGACCCAAACTATATTGAAAAAAAAAAGAAAAAAGAAAAAAGCTGCAGAACTCAACTCAGCCATTATTGAAAGTTGTTCAGAAGATGAGTTCTTCCAGGCTTTTCCACTAAGAATAAAATATAAATATGTATGAATAAGACATACAAAAATCAGGCATGCATGAATTAAGAACTAAAGAAATTAGATGAGTCAACCAAGACTATCCAGCTAACACAAATGCACTTAAAAAAATCAAAACCAAATCTCAACAATTAAACAACCAATTCATTCACAGTGATGATTTGGTGCTCTTCTCAAATTATAATATGAGTACCAAGAAATATCCCAAGCACCCCTTCCCCACCAAACTGAAAAATGACAAAGAGAAACAGTAAACTACCCACAAACATAGACCAGAAACCACAAACAAAAACAGGTAATAAAGTAGACAATTCCATCTGCCAAATTGAAAATAAGAAAGAGGGCAAAGTGAAGAAACTGGAAGAAACAAAGGCAACACATCAGCAATCATCATCTGAGTTAAATGCATCCAGGCTATAAATTCAAATAAAAACACAGATTTATTCATGTGATGAAATCAAGTGAATGCATAAACACATTTTAGGAATCAAAACTGTTTGAAAAATCATATGAATGAAAGCAAGAGAACATGAATTTCCAAACGAGAATATGTAGGTACATAAACTAGGACTGTGAATTCCTCAAACTGCACAGATTTCTGGTAACATGCATGAGCATGAATCAAACCCAACAAAAAAAAATACATATTTTTGAAAAATTACAGATAAGGGCATAACCCATGTGTGTTGTCGACATTGTACACTCTTAAGGAGAAAAGACTAGTTACCAAAACTTCAGTTTGTGAGCTTATTCATTAGATAGTAAGGGGCTAATAAGAACTGTTAATTAGGATTTAATTCTCACTGAGTAGTAATCAATCCAAAGCAAATGCCTGAACTCAATTTTTTTTTTTTTGGGATTACCGTGGAACCTTTCATGTTTGAGCCCTTGGGACTCTCCACGAGAACCCCAACGGGCCCAACCTTGGGGTGCTGACTATACCCACCATAACCAGCACCAGCATTGGGTAATCAGGGCATTCAACCAAGGTCATGCACCTCTACCACACATCACAAGACTCGCCCTAGCCAACTGGGCACCCCATCAGGCTACCTGAACTCAAAAACCATAAATATCCTATTGTAACTGTGTAAGCAAATAATAAACAATCTAAACAACCAGCTGAATGCTACAGGACAATCAGCTATCCTTGAGTTCAACTCCAAAATACCACGGGGACTTCAAGATTTGAAAGGGGAAATCTTTTTTCTTTTTAATAATAAAAAAGAATATATTTTAGAAAATAATCGCTGAAACCCAACAAGCATGTATTTATCGGTATTTTTACCGATTTTTCGAGAATTTTCCCGATTTTTCCTACCAGTCTAGCTTGCGCACAGGATGCAAAATCTATCCATTTTTTTTTTAAAACATAAGATGCTATTTGGTAATTTGATCATGTTTTGCAGCCAAAGGTTGTGTTTTTCAGCCTGGCAAAAAAATCGAGGATCTAGGGTTCGTGAAATTGAAATCCAATGGCACAAAAGCAAAGAGACCCCTAGAATAGATCCAGAAAACACAGGGGAGCAAAAAAAAAAAAAACAATTTTTTTTATTTTCCTTGGGGGTTTTGCATGGATTTTTTTCGAAAATCAAACGAGGATGAATTTTTCCGGAAATCGAATGGGGGATGGATTTTCTTGGGAATCAAACGGGGGTTTTGCAAAGAGAAAAAACAGGGAGCAAAAAGAAAAAAAAAAAAAAAAAAGCAATTTTTTTGGTTTTCCTTGGGGTTTTGCATGGATTTTCTCGGAAATCAAACAAGGATGAATTTCCCCGGAAATTGAATGGGGCATGGATTTTCTTGGGAATCAAATGGGGGTTTTGCAAAGAGAAAACACAAGGAGCAAAAAAAAAAAAGCAATTTTTTTGGTTTTTCTTGGGGGTTTTGCATGGATTTTCTTGGAAATCAAACGAGGATGAATTTTTTCGGAAATCGAATAGGGAATGGATTTTCTTGGGAATCAAACGGGGGTTGCAAAAAAAAAAAAAAACAATAATAACATGATTAGATTAGTACCTGCGAGGATTGAGAGTCGTAGAGGAAAATAAGGCAGATTCTCTCGTCTGGAGGGCAACTTCAGAAAAGGGCTTCTTGATGCCCGAGGCCCTGAGTCACAACAGCGGGTGGCCCTTTTGATTTTTGGGTCTTGCTACGGTACCGAAAAGTGCTTTTCGGTACCATACCCACTTTTTTGGGCTAATAGGGTAGAGACACATGGCATTTTAAATAAAATAAAATAAAAACAAAACCTCTTCTTCAGGTCACCCAACCGGTTGCCATGGGAAATAATCCCATGCAACACACATTATTACACATTGTTACATTTATTACAATAACCAATTATAAATTTGTTTAATGTAATTATTTTGTTTAGGAATTTTTTTTTATGAAAAAGAAAAATAAAGAAATTTTTGAAAAAATAAATTACAGTTTTTTTATTTTTGTACTATAAAGTGATTAAATCCCACATAAAAATTAAATTAAAATAAATAAATAAATTATAAAGAATTTGGTGATATAATTTAGAAATTAAGGAAAAGTAAATTTAATTTATTTTAACATCAAATAATTTGTTGACAAAAATTTGACGAATATTTGAAGAGTGAAAAGCAATATAATTGGTTTATGAAGTTAAAAAAATAGGAAAACTAGAACTAAATTTTATAAAATATATATAAATCAAAATTAAATTAGTTGTGTACTAATTATTAATGAGAATATATGATTAAATTATTTCTTAGCTTTTCAAAAAAATTGGTTGAAATATTGAAAATACAAAAAAGGTATAATTACTAACAATATGGAAATCCAAACCCCTCACATATTTTTTCGGGTAAATTTCCATTTTGAATTGTTCGATCCATTTCACACCCTCAAAATGTACTGAATTTTTGAGTATTTTTTGGATTGGATTTTCCCGAAATCATTTGACCACCTCCTAAGTGTAATGAACTTATTTAAACAATATCCAAGCCATATTAAGTTTCAAAAAAGTTTAAAAACTTCAAACAAGTGGAGAATCTCAAACAAGTGGAGAATCTGTGAGGTACGAAGCATATGAGGATTCCTCACATTCTTTGTACCCTTGTGAATTTTTTAGTATTTTTGGATTTCGATTTTTCCGGATATCATTTGACCACCTTCTAAGTGTAACGAACCTATTTAAACAACATCCAAGGCATATGATGCCACAAAAAATTTTAAAAACTCCGAAGAAGTGGAGATTTGGGAGGGTACGAAGCATGTGAGGATTCCTCACATTCTTCGTACCTTGTGAATTTTTTAGTATTTTTGGATTCGATTTTTTCGGATAACATTTGACCACCTTCTAAGTGTAACGACCTATTTAACAACATCCAAGCCATTGATGCCCCAAATTTTAAAAACTCCAAAGAGTGCATGTGGTACGAGAATGTAGGATTCCTCACATTCTTCTACCCTTTGAATTTTTTAGTATTTTTGCCTTTCGATTTTTCCGAATACCATTGACCACCTTCTAAGTGTAACGAACCTATTTAAAACAACATCCAAGCCATATGATGCCCCCAAAAATTTTAAAAACTCCAAAGAAGTGGAGAATTGTGAGGGTACGAAGAATGTGAGGATTCCTCACATTCTTCGTACCCTTGTGAATTTTTTAGTATTTTTGTCTTTCGATTTTTTCCGGATATCATTTGACCACCTTCTAAGT
Organism: Vitis riparia; assembly: GCF_004353265.1. Taxonomy (NCBI): domain Eukaryota; kingdom Viridiplantae; phylum Streptophyta; class Magnoliopsida; order Vitales; family Vitaceae; genus Vitis; species Vitis riparia. The sequence continues at coordinate 20,602,069 of NC_048431.1, read as the reverse complement.
GTAACGAACCTATTTAAACAACATCCAAGCCATATGATGCCACAAAAAATTTTAAAAACTCCAAAGAAGTGGAGATTTGGGAGGTACGAAGAATGTGAGGATTCCTCACATTCTTCGTACCTGTGAATTTTTTATTTTTTTGGATTTCGATTTTTCCGGAAATCATTTGACCACCTTCTAAGTTGTAACGAACCTATTTAAAAACCATCCCAAGCCATATTGATGCCCCCAAAAATTTTAAAAACTCCAAAGAAGTGGAGATATTGGAGGGGTACGAAGATGTGAGGATTCCTCACATTCTTCGTACCCTTGTGAATTTTTAGTATTTTTTTCTTTCGATTTTTCCGGATATCATTTGACCACCTTCTAAGTGTAACGAACCTATTTAAACAACATCCAAGCCATATGATGCCCCAAGAAAATTTATAAACTCCAAACAAGTGGAGATTTGGGAGGGTACGAAGAATGTGAGGATTCCTCACATTCTTCGTACCCTTGTGAATTTTTTAGTCTTTTTGCATTTGATTTTTTCCGGATATCGTTGACCACCTTCTAAGGTGTAACGAAACCTATTTAAACAACATCCAAACCATATGATGCCCCAAAAATTTTAAAACTACAAGGAAGTGAGAGAATTGGGAGGTACGAAGAATGTGAGGATTCCTCACATTCTTCGTACCCTTGTGAATTTTTTAGTATTTTTGCCTTTCGATTTTTCCGAATACCATTTGACCACCTTCTAAGTGTAACGAACCTATTTAAACAACATCCAAGCCATATGATGCCCCCAAAAATTTTAAAAAGTCCAAAGAAGTGGAGAATTGTGAGGTACGAAGAATGTGAGGATTCCTCACTTCTTCGTACCCTGTGAATTTTTTAGTATTTTTGTCTTTCGATTTTTCCGGATATCATTTGCCCACCTTCTAAGCTGTAACGAACCCTATTTTAAACAACATCCAAGCCATATGATGCCACAAAAATTTTAAAAACTCCAAAGAAGTGGAGATTTGGCGAGGTACGAGAATGTGAGGATTCCTCACATTCTTCGTACCCTTGTGAATTTTTTAGTATTTTTGGATTTCGATTTTTCCGGAAATCATTTGACCACCTTCTAAGTGTAACGAACCTATTTAAAAACCATCCAAGCCATATGATGCCCCCAAAAATTTTAAAAACTCCAAAGAAGTGGAGAATTGTGAGGGTACGAAGAATGTGAGGATTCCTCACATTCTTCGTACCCTTGTGAATTTTTTAGTATTTTTTTTCTTTCGATTTTTCCGGATATCATTTGACCACCTTCTAAGTGTAACGAACCTATTTAAACAACATCCAAGCCATATGATTCCCCAAGAAAATTTATAAACTCCAAACAAGTGGAGATTTGGGAGGGTACGAAGAATGTGAGGATTCCTCACATTCTTCGTACCCTTGTGAATTTTTTAGTCTTTTTGCATTTTGATTTTTCCGGATATCGTTTGACCACCTTCTAAGTGTAACGAACCTATTTAAACAACATCCAAACCATATGATGCCCCAAAAAATTTTAAAAACTACAAGGAAGTGGAGAATTGGGAGGGTACGAAGAATGTGAGGATTCCTCACATTCTTCGTACCCTTGTGAATTTTTTAGTATTTTTGCCTTTCGATTTTTCCGAATACCATTTGACCACCTTCTAAGTGTAACGAACCTATTTAAACAACATCCAAGCCATATGATGCCCCCAAAAATTTTAAAAAGTCCAAAGAAGTGGAGAATTGTGAGGGTACGAAGAATGTGAGGATTCCTCACATTCTTCGTACCCTTGTGAATTTTTTAGTATTTTTTTCTTTCGATTTTTCCGGATATCATTTGACCACCTTCTAAGTGTAACAAACCTATTTAAACAACATCCAAGCCATATGATGCCCCCAAAAATTTTAAAAACTCCAAAGAAGTGGAGATTTGGGAGGGTACGAAGAATGTGAGGATTCCTCACATTCTTCGTACCCTTGTGAATTTTTTAGTATTTTTGGATTTCGATTTTTCCGAAAATCATTTGACCACCTTCTAAGTGTAACGAACCTATTTAAACAACATCCAAGGCATATGATGCCACAAAAAAATTTAAAAATTTCAAAGAAGTGGAGATTTGGGAGGGTACGAAGCATGTGAGGATTCCTCACATTCTTCGTACCTTGTGAATTTTTTAGTATTTTTGGATTTCGATTTTTCCGGAAATCATTTGACCACCTTCTAAGTGTAACGAACCTATTTAAACAACATCCAAACCATATGATGACCCAAAAAATTTTAAAAACTACAAAGAAGTGGAGAATTGGGAGGGTACGAAGAATCTGAGGATTCCTCACATTCTTCGTACCCTTGTGAATTTTTTAGTATTTTTGCCTTTTGATTTTTCCGGATATCATTTGACCACCATCTAAGTGTAACGAACCTATTTAAACAACATCCAAGCCATATGATGCCCCAAAAAATTTTAAAAACTCCAAACAAGTGGAGATTTGGGAGGGTACGAATAATGTGAGGATTCCTCACATTCGCAAAGTATCGTTGAAATCGTTGGGCTAGCTGTGGGGTTGTGAACGAAGATCGATCAAAGGTGGCCTTTTTTCGAATCTCAAAACTTTCTTCAACGACCGGTCGTTTCCCTTTGTTACTGGGGTGTAGTGCTTCCTCAGTTTGCTTCTGTTTGCTGTCGATGCTCCGTTGTGGGTTGGATCTCTTGCCTTTGGTCCCAGCCATTTGTGTGTCCTCCCTTGTCTTTCCTTTGCTGCCGGTGGAGGTGGGTTTGGCCGGACCGCGTTTTGCACCCATGGCTGCAGCTCGTTTTGGAGCCATGGCCGTTTGGTTTGGGGTAGAGGGATTTCGTGGAAATGGACGAGAAGGAAGTAGAACACGGAGGGTGGGTTCAAGGATGGAAGATCGGTTGCCACATGGGTATTTCGTGAAGATGAAGAAGAAGGCAGAGGAATGGGAATGGTTGAGGGACGGTCGACCTTCCTATTTAGTGTAATGAACTTGTAGTAATTGTTTGATAGGAAATTAACTTGTAGCTTATCAATTCCTACATTTTAAATAAGTTCTCATTTTAGATATATTAAAAAATTAATTTGCAACCATATTGATTTTAAAGTTTCCAAATCGAATTAATTTAATATATAATTGATTGTATAGAAAAATGTTTGGATATACCTTAATAATAGTACAAGAGGTTTTTTTATAACAAATTTAAAATAAGGAGAAATATAATATGAGAACTTACTTGTATTAATATAGAATAATTAACTAACCTTTCTCATAACTAGGATGTAGTATGATAATTTTATTAAAATATAGTTAGGTTAATACATTAAAATGTATAATAACAACCATTATACTACAATAGCAATATTTCAATTATTTATGGTTCTAAGACAAACATTTTCAATAACTACGATATAGCATGATAAGTTAAATAAATTAATGGATATGAATTTATTTAAAATTTGTCATAAGTATGATATTGTAACATAAATCATTTAAGTAACTAAGTGTAATTAAGTAACATATCTCATAACTAGGATTATAGTATGAGGATTTTATTCAAATAAAGTATAGGTAATATAGTGAAATTTTAGCATAACAACCATATACTAAGATATGGGCATTTAAATTAATTTATCGTTGTTATGACAAGCATTGCGAATAAGTACGATATAGCATGGTAAGTTAATTAAATTAATGTAACTGAATTTATTAAAATTTCTCATAAGTATGATATCGTAACATACCTCAATTAAGTAATTAAGTTTAATTAACTATACCTTTCTCATATATAGGATATAGTATGATGCCTTAATTACATTATACAGCACGTGAATTGATGAAACTCTTATACTAAGTATGAAATGGTATGAAAACATAAAGACAATAAATTTATGAAAGAACATTAAGATATGTAAATATTATCAATAACTTTATGAAAGAACATTAAGATATGTAAATATTATCAATCAAAGCCAAATCTCCACTTTATATTTTGTTAAGTTAAACATATATCAATTGAAATGGGTGTAATAATCGAAAGTATAGGCTGATTTTCCCTCTTGCCTATAAATGTTGTATTTAATGTCACCTAATAAATTATGCAAAAAAGGCAACCTTCAACCACCAAATGTACCATTATGGTGGTTGTTTTGCTACATGTGGCAACATATTAAAATATGCAATAACTTCATGCAACAACCACATATAAAAGTTAGTATTATTTGGGAGGCAACAAGATCTAAGGAGTCTAGAGAGTGAATGTGGTCTTCTATAAAGTAGAGCATAGCTTACAAAAAACACATCCGGAAGACAATTTTGGAGGTGAAGCTGGAGGTCACTTGCACTTTCCTTTTTGAAGGTATGATCATGAACTTCATAAAGATTTGATATACAAAAGCCATAAAATTTTGTATAAAACTGAATTGCCTCTACTTTCGAAGTGATGGGGAAATTATTTCCAAACCCTAATAACAGGTAATGTAATAATATGTAATGATTTTAAAAAGTTGACCCTTGTGATTGTCTAACTTACTTTGTTAATATTTTGCATGAAATGACTTTTAAAATGGTGAATTCATGGGAAAATACACACGTGTGCAGTGTATACCGGTGGAATAATTTCTGAACCGGTTGAATTATTTCTCAACCGGTTTGAATGTTTCCTCAGCCGGTAGACACTGGAAAGTGGAAATTTTTTTTAAAATAAACACCAATAGATCGACCCAATTGAAACCGGTCGAATTGCTTATGCGAACTTCCATTAACAAACTTGAGAATGGATGACGTATCTGATTTTGGTATATCTTCAATCTAATTTACTAGTTCATACTCATTTGATTTTTTTAATGCATTTATATATAGATTAAATAATTTTAAAATACGTAAGTTTGTATTTAATTTTAAGCCATATATTGTTTGCTTTAATAATTTGTCATAAAACAACTAAATATTCCAAAATAATTTGTCTTTTCTTAGTACTTTTTAGGAACCATACATAACCTAAAATATTTAAAAACAACAATTTTTTTTTTATTTTCTAGATACTTGTTGGGACAAGGCTAGCGTAATGTATTTTAAAAGTACGACAAAGAAGGGAAAACATAACGACAAATCCCATAGACCTCATTATTTGATCATTTCAATTATGTTGAAGAATTGTACTTAAGCAAAACAAAAATTTAAATGTACTACAAAAGAGAATTAAGGAAAAGTGAAACTTGTTTTTACAAATATAATATAACAGTTAGGAATATGAGATTTGTTGGTTTATGGAGCGTTAGGACCACTTGATTGCTTTCTTGTATGTTCCAATGGTCGGACCACTTCCTCCTTGAATGTTCCAAATTGTTTGATCCCCACAATAATTAATATGTTTGTTTTTATTTAGAGGATATATTTAAGAAAATAAAGTTTTGTGAAAAATATTACAATATTTTGATACATTTTTAAAATATACTATATGACTTTATTATAGTAATTATGCTATGCATTGTACATATAGTTAATAATATCAACTTCATTTTATACATATAGAGAGAAATTGAATGTGTAACAAATAATCATATTTAACTAATAATGAATTTGAAGTAGTATATAAAAATAAAATATTTAGAATCCATTAAATTATAAATTTTCATTTGCATAACCTATTTATTATATTTACCCTATTTTATTGGAAGCCTTAGTTTTTTTAAGAGAGTGGGTAAAACAAACACATAAGAAATGTGCTTTCGTAACTAAATTTTCAGGTGAGATTAAATAATATAATGGATATGTTATAGTTTTTGATTAATGTTGATTCTTGGGCCTGGGCTTATATGTGGCATATTGTCAAATGAAAACATTGAAAAGGTAAATGCGTAAGACCCATATTTTTAAATATCCTATGTGGACTTTATCGTAAATGATATATCAATCAATATGACAGTGATAGGATAATTTGTTAAGGTATTATGGAGACACTTTTTGACATAATTTATGAAATGTAGGTCGGTGATGGAGAAAACAATCAAGCAGGAGTTTGAAGTGAAAGCGGAGGACGTTGTCAATGACGATGCATATACAGGTGGAACTTACAAGCTGGGTGGAAACGGTTGGGAAGAGAAAGTGTTGAAGGGTATTTCAGTGGAAGAAGTATGCAAAATGAAATTTGCTTGCATAGACGAGGCCGAAACATTTTACAACATGTTAGCAAAACTAACCGGATTTAGTATTCGAAAAGATGATTTGAAGCGAGACAAGAATGGAGATATAATATCTCGAAAGTGGGTGTGTTCCAAAGAAGGACATCGAGCGACAAAGTTTATTGAGAATGACAACCGACAGCGTGAGCCACGATCGTTGACTAGAGTTGGATGTGAAGCTGCATTTCGTGTAGGCTTGAATAGGAAAGATGGAAAGTGGATTGTAAAGGAATTTATAGGAGATCATAATCATAATTTGGTCGATGCTATCAACAGACAATTCCTTCGGTCTCATCGAACAGTAAGTAATCCAGATAAGGCACAAGTTGATGTTTTGCGTAAAGTAGGTGTTAAAACCACACAAATTATGGACTATATGGTCAAACAATCAGGGGACATGAGCACGTCGGTTTCACACAAAAAGATATATACAATCACGTTGATGCAATGCGTAGAAGTGAAATTAAAGACGGTGATGCAGAAGCGGCATTGGCTTATTTGTGTGGAAAGGCAGAAATGGATTCTTCATTTTTTTATAAATTCAACATTGATGAAGAAAGTCGACTAGCAAATTTGTTTTGGGCTGATTCAACTGCTCGAATGGATTATGCGTGTTTTGGAGATGTCCTAGCATTTGACACAACCTATAGGACAAATGCCTATAAAAAGCCTCTAGTAGTGTTGGTCGGTGTTAATCATCACCACCAAACTGTTGTATTTGGTTGTGCGTTATTGATAGATGAAAGTGTTGGGACATATGAATGGGTGTTGGAGACATTTCTTGAGGCAATGATGAATAAGAAACCCATATCTGTTGTAACCGATGGGGATAAAGCTATGCGTAAGGCAATTAAAAAAGTATTACCCGATACGTGTCATCGATTGTGTTCATGGCATTTGCAACGAAATGCATTCACGAATGTGCATATTAAGGACTTCTCAAGCATATTTGCAAGGTGCATGTTCATGCGTGGGAATGAAGAAGAATTTGAAAAGGTTTGGCATGAAATGGTTGCAAATTTGGGACTTAATGAGAATCGTTGGGTGACCGAGATATATGGGAAACGTAAAAGATGGGCAGAGGCGTATTTACGTGGAAATTTCTTTGGAGGGATGAGAACCACACAAAGGTGTGAGAGTATGAATGCATATCTAAATAGATTCTTAAAAATTCGCTTGCGACTGTATGAGTTTGTACAACAATTTGATAGAGCCATAATGAGAATACGGCAAAACGAGGCAAAGGCAGAGTTCGAGTCGAACAATTCTTCACCAGTGCTTTCAACCAAACTATCCATAATTGAAAATCATGCTGCGACGGTATACACGAAAGAATCTTTTATTAAATTTCGTGAGGAGATGAAAAATGCAGAGTTATTCTTTGTGGTAGGTCTTGTAAGTGATCATTCAATGCGGGCATACACATTATCCAAGTTTAGACACCCGAACTTAAATTGGGAAGTACAATTTTGCCCGGATATTGTAACATTAAAATGCTCATGCATGATGTTTGAGTCAATTGGCATCCCATGTTGCCACATGGTGGTGGTTATGAAGGTGGAGCATTTGGAAGAGATTCCTCAGTCATGTATTATGAAGAGGTGGACAAAGTTAGCAAAGGTGTATACAAGATCAGTACCAGTGAATGAGACGGATAACGACATGGATCGGTTTGTACGATATGGTTCATTGAGTTCGATGTGCAACAAGCTCTCCTACTTTGCGTCAGATACGTCATCTTCATTTATAGAGGCCAAAAATGAAATACAAAATTTGACGGCGAGAATGGAGGAACTCTATAACTATAATTTGAAAGGGAAGAAAATAGCAGCAGATGAGCGACAGGCACTAACCAAGTTCGTGATCCAAAAATTGTGAAGACTAAAGGGAATCCAGGCAAAGTGGCAATGAATGTTCAAAAGGGAAGACGATGCAGTCGTTGTAAAAGAGTGGGTCACACAATTCGAAAGTGTCCAGAAGCTACAATCCCTCAAAATGCTCACCGGGTTATATGGTATGTCATATTCAATAAAAAATTGCCCCTAAGATTAATTTTTGTAGTTGTACTTACATAAATGACTAACATAATTGTTTTGATGGCATTATGAGTACGTAGGAGGAAAATAATTTGTCTTCCCAATGTGACATTCAAATGGAAATGATGCCTTCAACAAATTCAGCAGTGGACATTTTTGCAACCATACATGTAAGTACAATAGGCTTGTTATATAATTTCCAAACATTGATAACATATAATTCAATAATAATTGACAACACTTAATTATTGAAAAATGCAGGGAATGTTAGGGGAGCAGTTGTCGAATGACCGATCTGACATGTACATAGATTGTGGTGAACTTAATAATGTAAGATCGGGAATAAAGAAACACTTTTGACATGAATTTGAGCTATGCATTATTTAATGATTAGGTTTAATTAATTGGAATGGAATTGGACAGCTGAAAAAAACAATGGAATGTGCATGTGCAGATAGCAGGATTTCAGCAACATGAACAAAATATGACAACACCATGTCAAGGTGGGGATCCAAACAAATATCCAAATGAAAAGGATATGCAACCTTTTTTTTATTCCTTAACGGAGTAAGGGATGGTAGGTATTAAATCTGTATTTTTATTAGTTGATGTTATCACTTGCAGTAATGTGTACTTTTAACAGAACTATTTAATGAAAAGTTTGAATTTTAATTAAGAGTCAAGTTGATTGATAGAATGCAATATCCTCCACATTTATAATTTAATTGATAACAAGTGATAAAATGATTGGTAAATGGAGAAACCGATTCATTTATATTTTTTTAAAAAAACGGTTAATTATGCGGATTTTATTAAATTCAATTGTGGCTAAAGTTTGACAATTAGGTGGTTATCAGTTAACTATAGGAAAGTAATCAATATGATGTAATTCATATGAAATAGGTAAATTAAGTGATTTTACTCAAAATGGGTAAATCGTGGTTAGGTAATTTGTAATGCTAGTGTCCATCAATTTCAACCCTTTTAATTGAACTTAATGGTAATTTTCCGAATGTTTACGTAGTGAAATATTATTGGTACAACTCATACCTTTTTTGTGGACGGTAGTCGTACTCCTAAATTGCACAATAGCATTGCAAGTCTCGACCGGTCGATGAAACCGGTCGATCGCCTCCATCAACCGGTCGAGACACTTTTAACCAGTGGCTACCGGTTGAGGAATTTTTATCAACCGGTTGAGGAATTTTCTCAACCGGTAGCCACTGGTTAAAAAAATCCTCAACCGGTTGAGTAAATTCCTCATCCGGTTGAAAAATTCCTCAACCGGAAGCCACTGGTTAAAAGTGCTCGACCGGTTGATGGAGGCGGTCGACCGGTTTCATCGACCGGTTGTCGTTAGTTAAAAATATCCTCAACCGGTTGAGCAAATTCCTCAACCGGTTGATACCCATCTTCAACCGGTTGCCACTGGTTAAAAAACCATCAACCGATTGAGAAATTTCCTCAACCAATTTGCTATATTTGTGAACCGGTTCCCACTGGTCAAAGCATTCGTCAACCGGTTGAGACAATTTCTTCATTGATCAACCGCTTTGCACAACTTTAAAAATTGCTCACTCCCTTTAGAAAAATCTTCAATCACTCAATTGAACGCCGACACGGGGTCATTCTGCATCCAAAATTGTTTGAGGTGGTTGGGACAAATCCTCAACGAGTTCACACTGCATCCATAGGGTCATTATCCATATGAGGAATGTTCTCAACCGGTAGGCATAATGCGTATGCCTATGAAAAGTGGACTTAGCTAAATCGTTGGACTGGTTCTTACGGCTGAACGTCATTCGTCAACCGGTCTATTAATGTACTAACTATATATTGTTAGCATAGATAAATGAATATTTACAAATCTGATTAGGTTAAAGAGCGTACAAAAGCACACATGTCGAACATGAATGATACCAATATATTACAATTTCATTTTGCCTACCATATTGAAAGAAGAGTATTTGGATATTCAAATAAAATGGACTTAATCATTAATAATGTATGATCATCGAATCTCACAACTTCCCAATAAACATGACCATATGTGGAGATGGAAATGATAAATATTAGAAAAATAACAAATATCATAATAATAATTTTTTCATTGCTCGTGTCGACGTCTTTGTACAAACAATAGCCACAATGGTTTGTTTTTCTCTATTTCCCTCGTGTAAAACTAAATCACATGCTATTTCTCGACGTATTTTAGCAGAATTACAAAAGTCGGATATCGTCATCGAATCACCATTTTTGAATCTCTGCATATGTCTAATGACATGCACTCCACAGTCCCACCTAAGAAAGAGAAAAGAAAAGCAAAACAACTTATTGAATGGTTGTCTAATTATACATCAGAAAAAAGAATATTAATGTGAGTTATGTATTCATACTAACCCATTATCTTGGGTCGGAATGGAAGGAGCCCAATCAATGGAGAATTGGAAGACATCTTTCCCTATGTCATACAGTTTGAAGAACGTCTGACAAAATTCAACCTAATTTATTTTGAAAGTGGTTAATAAATATAGAAGAGAAAAAAAAAACCAAATAAAAAGGAAAACAAAAAGGAGAAAGCATACCACTTTTTTCACACTCTTAAACCGGAACTCGTCCCGACTCTTCGATCGTAATGAATCCAAAATTTGGATATCAAAGTCTTTGAAGTCAATGACGCACAGATACCAATGACCAGGGCAATCGTCATGCATTGGAATAAATAGCTGTAAAGGTAGGAAAACAATATATATGAGTTGGGCCACAAAAAATATAGTATATTATAGGTGAAAACGATATCTACTCTAAATTTCATATATGCAATTAAACATTACAAATAATTACTAACCTTCTCGCAATCATCCAATTCGCTAATGTACTTACTCACGATGGATGTTTTTCTATCGAAAAAAGGTTGAGGACTCCCGTACAAAATCATTTGCTAATAAGAAAACATAATACGAACATTAGTATATTGTACTTAATATGTAAGTAAACAACAAGAGAAATATGAGCTTACTGAAAATGTCGTGGGAAGATAGCATCTTATACTTCGTATGCCTATGAATTGTCTTTCAAAATAATTTAGCTTTGAGGCTTCTAGATTTATTACCTGTTGTTGAACAATAACTTCAATAAATTTATTTAACTAATATAGCACGCATTTGATATAAATGGAGTAGGTACTTACAACATCCATCAAATTTTGTCTAGGACGTAAGCACTCAAAATCTCCACGAACTCCATGTTCATGACCAAAGTCAACAAGAAGCTCACTAAAATAATAATATGTTCAAACAAACTTGAATAAATTGGAAGCATATGAAGGCTAAAATTGTAACAACACATTGTGAATGTTCTAGACACGACAAACCTTTTTGACAATGCTCTATTGAAAACATAATCAGCGACAAGAGATTGAAGTACATTGAATGATTGAGTATCCACCACGTCTTCACGAATGGACATGGGGATTGACTAAATCGAAAACAAGACATAATTATTAACTATATATGTTAAGTATCAAAAATAAGAACAATGATATTAAACTATTTCTATTATACCTCTGATGCTTCACGTTTTACCATCTTCCTTAAATTGTGTACAAACGGGGAGACCTTGAATTTACTTGGTTTCCTCTCCCTTGATGTACGTGTTTTCATGACATGATTAGGATAACCACATAGTGCTCGTAATGGTTCCTAATATGGAAAATGCCATTAATATACATCTATTTACTATGTAATGGTTAAGTAGTTGTAAAGAAAATAATTTTTTCTTTTATATGATACATACCTTTCCATAATCTCTTCTACTCCTTTTGATTGGAAGTGGTAAAATATTTTGATTTTCGTCTGGAATGATATGCACTTCAATTGATGTAGCACATGCATCTTCATTCTTTTCATTCAAGTCCTCGGTGCATAACTTCTCATTTGACAAAGTGTGAAGATAATGTTCATTAACATTCATATTGTTCGTATCTTCCAAACTTCTCTCGCATGAGAGAATGTCATTCTTCGGTCCTTCCTCGTGCATTCTCAAAGGTTTTCCGCTTGATCTAAGGAAGAGACCTTTCACTGTAGTATAATTCTCCTCAAATTTAGCCAAAATTTGATCACAACTACTACTACTTGCACCATAAGCCATATCAATTAGTTGTGTCTTTAATTGTTGAAAGGTTTTATCCATCTCCATTAAGTTCCCACCATCAACCTAGTGATATATACGAACGTGATTAATAACATCATAATACAAAGGATCAATGCTAATATAGATAGTCACGATGAATATTGTAAAACACTTACTCGTTTAATAACATCTTTGTTTAGATTGATTACAAATTTCTCATCGTCCTCATTCTCACTCGCCATTGTCGTTGCATTTCCATCAACGCAATCCCTTATCTCATTTTCTATCACCCATATTTTGAGCTACAATATATTCATCAAAATATAATACATATCAGATTTTAAATCACTAAAAACTTAAATAAATAGTAAACGACTTTCAAAACTATAACTTACATTCTCATTTGCATATCCACCAAGTTTTTTCAATCTTCGTTTCCTGTCCAATACTTCATCATCTCCCCAAGCAGTAATCCGAGGAGAAGGTCGAGTATATAGCGGTAGAAATTTCTCTTCAAATGATATATGCTCGTGGTAGAATAACTACGAGTATATTTGACATAGATATATAGTTAATTCATAAATTATATTAAAACAAAATCGTAATTCACTATGATGTAAATTAATTACAAGGACATTACCATTAAAAACAATAAGCAACCGCAAACCCCACTTTGTTGTTTCTTCTTAAACTCTTCAATCCCGTGCACAAGATAGGACAACACAAATTCTGCCCAATTCATCTTCTTTATTGAATCGATGTCTTCCACAAGATGTAAGAAAGAACGATTCACAAAAAGCTTCATTGTTGGGCACAATAATGCACCCAACACAAATAATACAAAACGAACTTTAAAATCGTTTCCACCCTCTTTATCCTCCCTAATTTGATTTTCTAACATCACTAATGGCAATCGCCCTTTTTTATCACAATATTTTTTACATAAATCATTCTTATGGCCAACATCTTTGTTCATGCCAATCTTGAACCCTCTTGCCCTCAATCCCATAATAAATTCAACATCAATGGGGGATAATTTGATACAAGTATTATACAATTGTAACATATAAGTGTTCGGATTAAAACTATTTATCAACCAAAGACATAACCCATGATCAATTTTCCTACATCGAAGTTGCAAGAGGCTACCAAATCCTATTTCTTCTATGGCTGCCTTTTGCTTTGGTTCCAATTTTTCAATCACTCTAATCACTCGCTCAGGGGAGCATCGAGTCTGAAGATATAACTGAAAAGATACACAAACATCAAACATGTTTACATTAATATAATTTCCAACAAATACATAAGTAAAGAAATTAAATATTCATTACAAAAAAAAATTACCTTTGGAACAACACCCTTTTGAAGTGAATATTGTTTTGAACTTTCTTTGGACTTTGCTATGAAATTTTCTTTTTCTACTTTTGAAAGTGCATTCCACTTCTTGCCCAATTTTTTCCTCAACTACATTAATTGGTCACATAATTTAAATTCTAATTTTAAAATGTAATTATATTAGACATAGCAATATTATTCCTTACATCATCATTTATCTTCACTCCTTTATCCTTCTCTTTCATCATGGCTAATTGATCGTTACTACAAAACAATTTCAAACAAATTTAACAATAACAACCACAAAAAATACATTAAAAAACATATTATTTTACATATTTCTATTTTCCCTTACTAGTAATGTATCCAAGCGCCGATAGGCCTCTTTGGATTTCGAACAACTTCAAGACCATCGCGTTCGCTCCTAAAAATTAAATCAAATCATTTAAGTCAATTTTTATAATATGATTTCGGATATAATAAATCAAACATACTTTCACCACCACATTACCTCAACATAAGTTTTTTTCACATTTCAATAAATTTTATTTTTATATCTTACTACAATCAATCAAATGCCAAATAAATACAAATACCATTACAACTACAACATCCTCCCTAAATATCTTTACATTTAAAATGATGACAAAATTAACATATAAATTTTTTTCAATGTTCAATAATCTAACCACCCTCTTTTTCTATAATGTAATCAATCCATAAATCTAACAAAAAACATGAAATATAATGGACACAATATTGTAAAACACATAATTACTACTCACATTTTTTTCCCTTTATATAGAACTCGCCAAATAATTAGGATACAAGCGCCTTTTGAGTAACAAACAATTGTGTCCTTCTCAGCTTTCTTTTCCTTAGTACTACACGCCCTCTTCTTCTTCTTCCAGCTACGTCTTCAATTCGGGTTTTTAAACCATTAAATTTAGAACCTGAAAACAACCCCTTACACCTCTTAAACAAAATATAAAATATGAAGAAAACACAACGGTTATGAAGATTCCACTAAAATTCTCCGTGTGAAAGAACCGAAATTATCCGTCTGACAAAATGCAGGGGTAGGGGGAGAGAAAGCAAAAATTCAGAAAATTTACATAAAATCTTCGAGAAGAAGAATCTAGCAGAAAAAATAGCTGACCTGGACATCGGGAGAAATGAAGTCTAAGACTCGGATCTTGGCACCGACCTCGCCCACAATCCTGAGCTCGCGGTCCTTGAGGGAGACTTCTTTGATGAGGTCAAGACGTCGGCTTGGAGGAGGTTGGCCCGGTTCACGACGATGGTGGTCTCCACCCACCTGTGAAGACGTCTTTGATCCTGGTTGACGGCGAAGGTGGTCTCCACCTAGCTGTGGAGACGTCTTTGATAAGGTCTGCGACGTCGCCCTCGAAGAGGTTGGCCCGGTTGAAGCCGACCGTGGTCTTCACCCAGCTGTGGAGAATCAGTGGAGAGAAAAACGGGAAAAGGGAGAGAAAACAAAGATGAGAGCGAGAAATGGGTGAGCTGAGGAAGTCGGCTATGGAGGATGCGTGAGACAGCCAACTATGGACGGGAAGAAAGATGAGAGCGGGAAATGGGTGAGTTGAGGAACGGCTATGGAGGATGCGTGAGGAAGAGAGCAAATTTGGGGGGAAAAGGAGGAGAGATGGGGGAGAGAACGGGAGGGGAGGTACCCGGTAGAAATTTTTTTTGAAATTTTTTTTTTCATTTTCATTTGGACGGCTGATGCGACTCATGGTAGCTTAGCTTTAAAGGCGTATCAACAAAATTTATACCTTAAATACTATTACTAAAGTAGCCAAGCTACTATAGCATAGTGGTTCTAGGATCGTTCACTGGGAAGGGTTTTCGCAAACACAAGTGATATTCAAATTAGGAAAATAGGTGATTTTCTTATGGATGTTAGCTTTAAAAGAAGATGTAAATGTTTTAAAGAGATTTAAACTAATTTAAGCTATCATTAAAGACTAAAATGAAAGGGTGTAAAAACAAGTTTCTCAAAGATAGGATAGCTATGCTCTGGCTCTTATGCAAATTGGAAATCTCAGGATAGGCTCCTTGTGTTGGGGTTGCAACTATGGTGATGCTTGCTTCCCAAACCGGTATGGATTTAGCAAATCAAGTTTTAATCCTTTAAAATGGAAAAATAGATGGTAGTGAATTTCATCAATGGTTATTCACCTTAGACTTCCTTTGAATGGCTCGTAAGAGATAACTAATGGTCTAAAGCCAAAAGCTTACCAAATATTGGCAACTCAAAGTCATTCCAGGTGATAAACTCACCTTTCAATGGCCATTGAAATTGGTTCTAACGGATTAATGCAAAACTTGGAATTGAAAACCTCACATTCCAATAGCTCGTAGGAGATAACTAATGGATAGAAATCCAAAAGCTTATCAAGTATTGGCCATTGGAAGTTGTCCAAAGGAAATAAAAACCAAACTTTGCATTAATGAACCATTAATGAAAAACGACTACCTTACCTTCCAGGTGCGAGAAATTTCCATGGGATTGCATCCAAGCCATCACATAACATCCATACTTTGAGAAACTTAAAGGTTTTAGCCAACCATCCTCTGAGGAAAAGTCCTCAGAGGCTGTTTGGCTTATAAGAAAATAGAAATGGGGAAGAAGAGGAGAAGAGAGAAAAAAAAAGAGCTTTATATATTTCTAATTTTTGTGTACAGAGGATCGATCCCCCCAATCCTATCTATTCCCAATCCAATTTTTGTTTGGAGGTGTTGTGCACCTCTATATATAGCAAAATTACAAGATAAAGCCTTATGATGGCTGAATACAAGGTTACAAAAGGAATTTACATGAGAAAATATCAAGCTAAAAATATCTGGGAAGTCGGTTCGCATCGTGAGGAAAATCCCCTTGCGAAATTTCGCAAGGAGAAATTCACCTTGCGAAATTCCCGCAAGGTTTGATGCAGTTGTCTTCCGAAGGCCATATCTTCCTCATTTCAGCTCCAAATCGTAAACGGTTTGAAGTGTTGGATTCTTGACTTCCTAAGCTTTGAAATGGTATATAGTATGTAGAAAATTGACTTCGGGAAGTGCCCCAAAAGTGCGAAAGAAGACTGCAGCTGCTGTCCTCTGTTCTCCTCTTCTCTCCTCTTCTCCATTGTTCTTGTTTGTGCTCGTGTTTCCACTTGAAATTCAAGCCTGTAAACTTCCAAAATCCTTGCTTTAACTTGTCCAAGTAGCTCCTCCATCATTTGGCATGCTTGAATTGATTCATAAGCTGATAAAAACATGTAAATTTGCCACAAAATGGTTAAAACCAATTACTAAGGACCTTAATGAATTAATTGGGTTAAATGAATATGATTACTACACAAAGGTGCTTAAAACCATTATAATTAGGTCTACAAAATAGCACTTTTTGGTAGTAATCACACCCCCCAACCGACTCATTGCTAGTCCCTTAGCAATGGAGGAGATAAAAACTAAGTAAACTATAATAATATACATAAAAGGGATCATGCAAATCACTCCAAAAAATGATATGAGTGGCATGATGGACATCCATGGATCAATAAAGATGTGAAACTCAACCTATAATAAGAGTTTTCAAAGCATTCACTTGATCATAGAGTACAAAGAATGGATATTATGCAAGTTTAATCATCAAAAGAATTTCCACTCTCAAAAGATCCAAATCAAATTCTTCCACTAAAAGCTAAGTGTTAATGTGATTAGCTTCCGAGTATAGTATGGATAACTATCATCCCCCCAACCTAAGTCTTTCTTTAAGCTTAGCAAAATTAACCATCTCTTGATAGGCTAGGAACGCACCTCTTATTCACAATTCTTTTCACTACTAAACTTAACCAATTCACCCATGTAACAAGCAGAGATCGGTGACTCCCAACCAATAAAGGCTTAGGGCACCAGGCTTTAAAGGCTTTCGCCACCCTTTGGACCATGCTCAGGTTTCAAGGCAAGCAAAGAAGTTTATTCTATATATATTTTTTCATTTTCTTTTAAAGCTAACATCCATAAGAAAATCACCTATTTTCCTAATTTGAATATCACTTGTGTTTGCGAAAACCCTTCCCAGTGAACGATCCTAGAACCACTATGCTATAGTAGCTTGGCTACTTTAGTAATAGTATTTAAGGTATAAATTTTGTTGATACGCCTTTAAAGCTAAGCTACCATGAGTCGCATCAAGTGGCGCCGTTGCCGGGGAAGGTGCCACAAGCACAGTGAAGCAACCATTAAGGGTAACTTGTGATCTTCATCACAAGTTTGGTGAGTTTTCTTCTAATTTTTTTTAGTTTAGTTTTTATTTAGTTAAATTTTTATTCTCTTTTCTTTTATTTTTGTTTTAATTTCAATTTGTGCATTCCTTGTTGGATTCGAGACCAAGAGGGAACCTTGGTACAAGTTGAAGAAAAGAGCCTTAGTTGAATATCATTTTTTAGAAATGGAAATTCCACATGAAGATCAAAGCTCTCATTATGATCATGAGAAGGACAAATTTGCATACTTATCCATGAGGATCAGATTGAATTAGGGAAAAGGCAGGTTCAACAAAGCCAATGGGTAGTAAGAATGCTTTGAATGAAGACATGAGCATGAAGGCAAAGCTAGCATCTATGGCTAGAACGATAGAAGAGTTTGAATTGAGAAATGTGCATACTGAAGCACAACCACAAGCCATGCCAACTTCATTTGAGTATGTAAACCATCCCAACCTTACAAGCCAACCTCAACATCAACTGAAGGACAAAATTCGCATACCTATCCATGAGGGATCAGATTGAATTGGGGAAAAGGCAAGTTCAACAAAGCCAATGGGGTAGTAAGTATGCTTTGAATGGAGATGATTCATATGAGCATACGGTAGGGGAGTGCCCTACCATTCCAACTATGAGAAAATGCGCGGTTACCAAAGCTCCTACACCTAAAGTTGGAATAACCATCCCAACCTTACAACCCAACCTCAACTTCAACCATCAATGAGTACATCTTCATTGGAGCAAGCCATTTTGAAGATAAGCAAAGTCATGGAGGACTTTGTAGGTGAGCAACAAAAGATCAACTCTCATCTTAATGAAAAGATTGATAATTGGAGAGTTCAATAAATGTAAGAATGGAGGAGGTTTATAATGATCTATCACTAAGGATAGAAAAAATTCAAGACTCCATTGAGAAGCTCACCAATCTCAACATAGCAAGGGGAAAAGGAAGCTTCCTCCTCAACCCCACCATAACCTTCAAGGAACCAATGCAAAAATATCAAGGAAAGTGTTGATGATCGACACTTTGGTGGGGGATTGCTATGACAACTCTATGGACCACCTTCCATTGAAAATATAAGGTTCAAGATGACAAAGGGTTACCTGAACCTTTAAAGCATCCACTTCTCCAGGGAAGAGAAGAGAAACGAATTCCCTTGGACCAAATGGGAAGGATGCCAATTTTGTTTGGGATCCAGGGGATTTCAGCATGAAGTGGGTGTGTGAGTGAGGATGAGCTAAATAGTTCATCTTCTTTTTGGGGTACATGCTATCAGCTTCATTTAAATTCTATGTTTTTTTTTTAATTTATGCATGTTTTAGTTTGAATTCTTAGCTTTAATTTAGTTTTAATATGTTTTTAAGTTGAGTTTTGAAGTGTTCATGCAGGTACGAAAGCTCACAAGCTCACAAATGTGGAGAAAAAGGTGAAATAGGGGAGAAATATATCTAAGTCCAAGCTTAAAACCCCATTTCGCAACTCAACAAGTGAGTTGTGAAAATTTCGCAAGGTGAATTTCACCTTGCGAAATGCACATTTTGGCAAGATGCAAAATGCAACCTCTCGGGATTGCACTTTCGCAAGGGAGTAACCAGTGCGAAAATTTCATAAGGTGAATTTCACCTTGCGAAATTTTTTCTTCATGCTTACCAAGGATTTGATTCTTTTTAAATTCATTTTCAAACTTCAATTTTCTAGTTTTAACACTCCTCCTTTGTTTTCCCCTGTTTTAGCCAAAAATCTCCAATTTTAACACCCCTGCAAGCTACATTCAAATGTCATTGCAACTTATATGAGTATACCATCATGGCATGGACCCTTTGAGCCTTGTCCTCAGCTGCTCAAAGTGGGGCCCACTCATCATTTTTGTAAATATTTAGTATAAATTCCTCTCTCATTCAATTTTTGAATTTTGAAATAGGTGGTTCAACCTTCTCAACTCCAAGTCCACATCACATGAGGTACCACTTCCTTCCTCCTTATTTTCGATTCAAACATTGAGGACAATGTTCATCTCGGTTGGGGGAGAGATGAGGAAGTAAGTATTAGTTTAAATTTTTATCATACTTAGTTAAATTAGCTACTTTTTGTTTAAATTTTTAAAATTTTTGCTTTAAACTCCATGGATATTAAGGATTAACTCTCAAAATTAAATGAGAGAAGTCGAGTTTCAACTTGATTACATGAGTCTTAGAGTTTGTATTATGCTCTTCTAAAAGTTGATGAATTGTTGAAACTCCCATTGCATGCAAACTTATCTCTTCCACCTTAAGCTATTCGCACACACATACATTAGATTCCGGTTATAAGATGTGAAACTATCTCACCCTCTAAGCTTGAGAAATCATAATTTGACACCTTTAACCTCTCTTTAATAGTGTTGGGACACCTCATAAAGACCAATGAGTCTTTGAAAAAATAGAAAAAAAGAAAAAGAAAAAGAAAAAATATAGAATAAACTTCTTTGCTTGCCTTGAAACCTGAGCATGGTCCGAAGGGGTGGCGAAAGCCTTTAAAGCCTGGTGCCCTAAGCCTTTATTGGTTGGGAGTCACCGATCCTCTGCTTGTTACATGGGTGAATTGGTTAAGTTTAGTAAGTGAAAAGAATTGTGAATAAGAGGTGCGTTCCTAGCCTATCAAGAGATGGTTAATTTTGCTAAGCTTAAAGAAAGACTTAGGTTGGGGGGAGATGATAGTTATCCATACTATACTCGGAAGCTAATCACATTAACACTTAGCTTTTAGTGGAAGAATTTGATTTGGATCTTTTGAGAGTGGAAATTCTTTTGATGCTTAAACTTGCATAATATCCATTCTTTGTACTCTATGATCAAGTGAATGCTTTGACAACTCTTATTATAGGTTGAGTTTCACATCTTTATTGATCCATGGATGTCCATCATGCCACTCATATCATTTTTTGGAGTGATTTGCATGATCCCTTTTATGTATATTATTATAGTTTACTTAGTTTTTATCTCCTCCATTGCTAAGGGACTAGCAATGAGTCGGTTGGGGTGTGATTACTACCAAAAAGTGCTATTTTGTAGACCTAATTATAATGGTTTTAAGCACCTTTGTGTAGTAATCATATTCATTTAACCCAATTAATTCATTAAGGTCCTTAGTAATTGGTTTTAACCATTTTGTGGCAAGTTTACATGTTTTTATCAGCTTATGAATCAATTCAAGCATGCCAAATGATGGAGGAGCTACTTGGACAAGTTAAAGCAAGGATTTTGGAAGTTTACAGGCTTGAATTTCAAGTGGAAACACGAGCACAAACAAGAACAATGGAGAAGAGGAAAACAGAGGACAGCAGCTGCAGTCTTCTTTCGCACTTTTGGGGCACTTCCCGAAGTCCATTTTCTACATACTATATACCATTTCAAAGCTCAGGAAGTCAAGAATCCAACACTTCAAACCGTGTACAATTTGGAGCTGAAATGAGGAAGATATGGCCTTCGGAAGACAACTGCATCAAACTTGCGAAAATTTCGCAAGGTGAATTTCTCCTTGCGAAATTTCGCAAGGGGATTTTCCTCATGGTGCGAAATTTTGCCATTTCGCAACATTGCGAAATTTGCAAGGAGGATTTAGGCACATTGCGAAAATGCCAAATTTCCTCTGTTTCTCCACGCACGCACCACCGACTTCCCATATATTTTTAGCTTGATATTTTCTCGTGTAAATTCCTTTTGTAACCTTGTATTCAGCCGACATAAGGCTTTATCTTGTAATTTTGCTATATATAGAGGTGCACAACGCCTCCAGGAAGATATAGATATTTGGGGGATCGATCCTCTGTACAAAAACTTAGAATTATATAAAGCTCTGTTTTTCTTCTTTTCTCTTTTCTTCTCATTTTCTTAGTAGCCAAACAGCCTCTGAGGACTTTTCCTCAGAGGATGGTTGGCTAAAACCTTTAAGTTTCTCAAAGTATGGATGTTATGTGATGGCTTGGATGCAATCCCATGGAAATTTCTCGCACCCGGAAGGTAAGGTAGTCGTTTTTCATTAATGGTTCATTAATGCAAAGTTTGGTTTTTATTTCCTTTGGACAACTTCCAACGGCCAATACTTGATAAGCTTTTGGATTTCTATCCATTAGTTATCTCCTACGAGCTATTGGAAGGTGAGGTTTTCAATTCCAAGTTTTGCATTAATCCATTAAAACCAATTTCAATGGCCATTGAAAGGTGAGTTTATCACCTGGAATGACTTTGAGTTGCCAATATTTGGTAAGCTTTTGGCTTTAGACCATTAGTTATCTCTTACGAGCCATTCAAAGGAAGTCTAAGGTGAATAACCATTGATGAAATTCACTACCATCTGTTTTGCCATTTTAAAGGATTAAAACTTGATTTGCTAAATCCATACCGGTTCGGGAAGCAAGCATCACCATAGTTGCAACCCCAACGCGAGGAGCCTATCCTGAGATTTCCAATTTGCATAAGAGCCAGAGCATAGCTATCCTATCTTTGAGAAACTTGTTTTTACACCCTTTCATTTTAGTCTTTAATGTTAGCTTAAATTAGTTTAAATCTCTCTAAAACATTTTCATCTTCTTTTAAAGCTAACATCCATAAGAAAATCACCTATTTTCCTAATTTGAATATCACTTGTGTTTGCGAAAACCCTTCCCAGTGAACGATCCTAGAACCACTATGCTATAGTAGCTTAGCTACTTTAGTAATAGTATTTAAGGTATAATTTTGTTGATACGCCTTTAAAGCTAAGCTACCATGAGTCGCATCAGTATCAAAGCCATAGGCTCCTGAATTTTCTTTTTCTGATTTCTCTCCCCGGCAAGACAATCAAGAAATCTCCAACAACTCTTCTGCTGCAACTTTCTTTTGATATACATCATCTGCAGATTATCTTTTGCTTTTCTTACTCACCTCAAGAAAGCTTCAAGAACATACAGTACGTAGTTTCCGATGGCTTCATCATCACAAACCACGCCGAAGATTGTCTTTTCTTAGGTAACCTCTACCTTGAACATGAGCATGTTGAACCATCCTCTTCCTATCAAACTAGATAGAGATAACTACATCCTTTGGCATACACAAATGGAAAATGTGATATATGCCAATGGATTTGAGGACCATATTGAAGGTCTGAGACCATGTCCTCCAAAAATAATATCCACCAGAGAAGTGAACCCAGATTTTCTGGTTTGGAGGAGATATGATCGTATGATCCTGAGTTGGATCTACTCCTCTCTCACCCAAGATGTTATGGGACAAATTGTTGGGCTACGAACATCCCATGAAGCATGGACAGCCCTCCAACGAAGCTTCTCTGCTTCCACCAAAGCAAGAACAATGCAGCTGAGACTTGCTTTTCAAACAACCAAAAAAGGCCCTCTTACCATGATGGAATACATCCAAAAACTCAAACACATCTCCGATAGTCTAGCAGCTATTGGAGAACCAGTGGCAGAAAATGATCAAATCCTTCAATTACTAAGTGGACTAGGGGCTGAATACAACCCCATCATAGCTTCTCTCACAGCTAGAGATGATGACCTTCAACTTCATGCGGTACATAGGATCCTTCTAACTCATGAACAGAGGCTGCATCTTCAAACCACAGCTGCTGAAGAAGACCTCCTCATTGCCAATATTGCAACTCATAACAGACCACGAAGGTCACAGTCCAGCAAACCCTCTCAAGGGAAACCACCTCAGTCATTCATGCCAACCCCACGACCTAACACTCTTCCAGATTCACGACAGCAACATCCTCAAGGATATCGCCCTAACCGATTCAACAATAATCGCTCCCGGACAAATAACCGACCACAATGTCAGTTATGTGGCAAGTTTGGGCACATGGTCCTCTCTTGTTATCATAGATTTGATGTGAATTATCAAGGGCCACATGCACCAGCCTCATCAACCTCTCAAACTGGTCCCACTCCTCCTGTTCAAGCCATGATAGCAGCACCTTCCCCAGCATCAATGGACTCCTGGTTTTTGGATTTAGGCGCCACTCACCATCTTTCCCACACGGTTGCTAATATCCACAATGGTACTCCATACAATGGTACTGATTTTGTGATGGTTGGCAATGGTAAGTCCCTACCCATAACCCAAGTTGGTCACTCCTTTCTCCACACTTCTGCTAAACCCTTTGTCTTACATAATGTGCTTCATGTTCCACAAGTCACTTCAAATCTCATCAGTGTGTCAAAATTCTGTACTAATAATAATACCATTCTTGAATTTCATCCTTCTTCATTTTTTGTTAAGGACAAGGATACCAAAGTGACTCTTCTCCAAGGCCAACTTGAACGTGGACTCTACAAATTTCCTACCTCATCTATCAGCTCACCTATTGCCAGTTCTAAACATCAAGTGTTTCTCACAAAAACTCAGCCCACTACTATGTTGTGGCATCAACGAGTTGGCCACCCTTCTGCTATAATACTTCAGAAAATTTTTCATACATGTAATATCTCATATAACTCAAATAAAACAATTGATGTTTGCAATGCTTGTTGTTGTGCCAAAAGTCACAAAATTCCTTTTTCTTTGTCCACTTCCCGTGCCTCCTCTCCTCTTGAACTCATCAATGCAGACTTGTGGGGACCAGCACCTGTTCCTTCCTCCACAGGTGCCCGGTATTTTTTGTTGCTCATGGATGATTACTCTAGGTTTGTATGGTTATATTTACTCCCTACCAAGGACCAGGTTCACTTCACTTTTGTTCAATTTAAAACTCTTGTTGAAAACCAGTTTCAGACCACCATTAAATGTCTTCAAACAGACCATGGTGGAGAGTTCACTGCCCTCACCAGGTTTCTATCTCTTCATGGTATACTCCATAGATTTTCTTGCCCTTATACACCTGAACAAAATGGCCGGGTCGAACACAAGATGCCCCATGTTGTAGAAACCGGGCTCACTCTTCTTTACACAGTTGCCCTTCCATCCAAATTTTGGTCCTATGCTTTCACTACAGCAGTTACCCTTATCAATTGCATGCCATATCCTTTGCTCAATTACAGCTCCCCATTTTCTCTTCTTTACAAACACCCACCTGATTATTTCTATTTCAAAGTCTTTGGTTGTCTTTGTTATCCACACCTCAGACATCTCAACTCCAACAAATTTTAGCCACGGTCCATACCCTGTATCTTTCTTGGTTATGCAACATTTCACAAGGGTTATTTTTGTTTTAATCCTACAACTGGCAGAGTATATATCTCTAGGCATGTAGTCTTTGCAGAGACTACATTTCCATTTCAGGCATTGACTTCTCATTCCCACCAATCATCTCATTTTCCTGTCACTCCAGTATTTCCTTTTCCTCCATCTCCTGTTCTCTTCCCCTCCACAACCAGCTCTCCTCCGACTATTCCATCCGAACCTGTCCCCACATCACCTCCAGCCAGCTCCTTGTCTTTACCCCCGCTCATTCAGGTGCCATTTGTGGATGAAGCAGCTGAGATTTCTACTGCTTCCCTCCAAGATTCCACAGCTCCAATTCCTAGCCATCCTATGATTACCAGATCCAAATCTGGTATTTGTAAGAAGAAGACCTATCTTACCTCACTCATGGCTGAGCCACGAACGGTCAAACAGGCTCTTCAAGACCCCAATTGGAAGCTTGCTATGGAACAGGAATATCAAGTTCTATTGAAGAATCAAACTTGGTCTTTGGTGCCACCTCTGTCTAATGCCAAAATTATTAGGTGTAAATGGGTCTTCAAACTCAAACATAAACCTGATGGCAACATTGACAGGTACAAAGCTCGGCTGGTTGCCTAAGGTTTTCATCAAACCTATGGCATTGATTTTTTTGAGACATTCAATCCAGTTGTGAAGCCTTGCACTATCAGGTTTGTTCTCTCCATTGCTGTCTCTTCCAACTGGCCTATTAAACAACTAGATGTCCACAATGCTTTTTTAAATGGAGATCTTCAAGAATAGGTGTTCATGATGCAACCTCCAGGCTTTTTTTGATAGCTCTTGCACCACTCATGTTTGTCGTCTACAGAAGGCTCTCTATGGCCTTAAACAAGCGCCTCGAGCCTGGTTCCACAAGCTCAGCTCCTTTCTCTTACAATTGGGATTCCAATGCTCAAGGGTTGATGCATCTTTATTTTATTTCCACTCTGCATCTGATATTGTCATCCTCTTAATCTATGTGGATGATATTCTCATTACTGGCAGCAATCCACCACAGGTCCATCATATCATTTCTCAGCTTAGCTCTCATTTTGCTCTTCGAGACCTTGGGGATATTAGCTACTTCCTTGGCATTGAAGTCACCTGGCTTCCTCATGTTCTTCATATCAATCAACAACGCTACATACATCAGCTACTTGAGCGTGCTGATCTTCTTGGGGCCAAATCTGCTAACACACCTGGTGCTTTGGGAAAATTATTATCAGCAGTAGATGGAGAACCTTTATCTGCTCTTGATGCTACTCACTATCACAGTCTTATGGGTGCTCTTCAGTACATCACTCTCACAAGACCAGAAATCTCATTTGCAGTAAATCGAGCTTGTCAATACATGGCTCATCCTACCACTTCTCATCTGCAAGCTGCTAAACGCATACTTCGCTATCTCAAAGGTACTGCTACTCATGGTCTTTCTATCCATGCCTCACCATCTTAGTCTTTTCAAGGCTATACAGATGCGGATTGGGCTTCATGTCCCGATGATAGAAGAAGCATAAGTGGCTTTTGTCTTTTTTTTGGCACCAATCTCATCTCATGGTCCTCCACTAAGCAACGTGTCGTCTCTCGTAGTAGTGTAGAATCGGAGTACCGGGCACTTGCTTTTCTCGCCACTGAGGTCTCCTGGGTTCAATTTCTACTCAAAGAGTTGTGCATTCCTCAACCGGACACTCCTCTGATTGGTGTGACAATATCAGTGTTGCTGCTCTTGCAGCTAACTCTGTCTTCCATGCCCGCTCCAAGCACATAGAGATTGATCTTCACTTTGTCCGTGATAAGGTCCTTCGCAAAGAGCTTTTGATTCAATATGTTCCTTCTACCGACCAGTTGGTAGATGTCTTTACTAAACATGTTCCAAGCTATTAGTTCTCAACCACTCGTACTCGTCTCTCTGTTGTCCCGAGACCTGTCAGCTTGCGGGGGGATGATAGACAAGCACCCGCACCAGCAACTGATTCTTCTCCTCTCTAACAGATGCTGTTATGATTAGTTAGAAAATGGTTAGGTGGTTCAATAGATGGTTAGATGGTTAGGTTAGTTACACTGTAATATATATATATAGCCATTGGTCTACTGTAACTTTCGTATGAATAGAAATAGATTCTTCTTTTTGCTAAATCAGTGCTAGAGTATTTTCAAAGGGGAAGTGGGTTTCGAAAGGGTTGCGCATGTGGGGGGTGGGGTCGACGATGAGGGGCTTTTCCAGTAGGGTCGTGGGGGGACGAGGTTTCCACTATAAACTTTCCAGTGCGTGGGGGTGGGGGTCCTGCATTCTCTAGATTCACTTGGATTTATATGCTAAGAAACAAATCTAATGCCTTGCAAACCTTCATTCATTTTAAAACTCAAGTTGAATTACAATTTGGTTATAAGATCAAGGCAATCAAAATTGATTAGGGTGGAGAGTATACAGCATTTAGTGATTATTTTTTATCCCATGGAATTGTTCATTGCACTTCTTGCCCTCACACACCAATAGAACGACGTAGTTGACAGAAAACATAGGCACATTGTTGAAAATGGACTAACTCTTTTAGCTCAATCATCCATGCCATCAAATTATTAGGATGGGGCATTTAGAGTCTTTGTTTTTCTACTCAATAGATTGCCCGCACCTCTTTTTAACTATAAATCTCCCCTAGAAAAATTGTTTCATATTGTGTCAGATTATAAGTCTCTCAAGGTATTTGGATGTGAATGTTGTCGACCCTATAATAATCATAAACTTGCCTTTCATTCCACTGAGTGTACCTTTTTTGGTTATAGCATCAATCACAAGGGTTATTAAGTGTTTAGATGCTTTTAGCATAATTTTTATCTCTAGGGGTGTCATCTTTAATGATAAGTCCTTCCCTTTTGCCAAAAATAATTATATTGAACCCTGTGCTACCTCTACTTTCACTTAACATAGCACACTAGCCCAACTTCTATTTTTTACATCTTCTTCTATACAAGCATCCAACTCTACTTCTTCATCTTCTAGTTTTCAACCAAATTTCAAGAAACTCTTGGTCATCAAGTTGAATCTCCAAACTCTACTATACCTATTGGTGTTCCTAATTCAGTCCTTTGTGTTGATACTACTAACTTGTTTGATTCAATTTTACCTAGTAAGGACGTACAGGTTGCATATCACCATTTCACACAGCATGATTACAAGATCCAAGGTTGTCATTTACAAGCCTAAAGTCTATATTGTTGTTGTACAACTTGAATTTGTTGATGAAGCTCTACAGAACGAAAATTGGGTTGCAACAATGAGAGATAAGTATCTTGCACTAATGAGGAATGGAACTTGGTCATTAGTTTCATTACCAGAAGGCAGAAAAATAATAAGATGCAAGTGGGTTTTCAAAATTAAAGAGAATCCTGATGGCACTGTTAATAAGTACAAACCTAGGCAGGTAGGTAAAGGCTTTTATCAAGTTGTAAGCTTTGACTTTAATGAAACGTTTAGTCTTATGGTGAAACCAACTACTATAAGAGTAATTCTCCCAATTGCTCTAGCAAAAAACTGAGTGGTTAAACAATTAGATATTGATAATGCATTTTTCAAGGGATATTTGCAATAAGAAGTGTATATGCAGTAGCCATATATATGGTTTTCAAGATCCCAATCAACCTATAATGGTTTTTTGTTTGCACAAATCCCTTTATGGTCTCAAACAAGCTCCAAGAGCTTGGTTTGAAAAATTGTATAAAGCTCTACTTATGCATCACTCCACAACATTCTACTTTTATCTTAGTCTATTTTGATGATATTTTAGTAACAGGAAGCAATGACATAGAAGTGCAAAAGTTGATTGATAAGCTTCATGATCATTTTACTCTAAAAGATCTTGGCTTAGTCGATTATTTTCTAGGAATACAAGTCAAGCAAACTTCAGAAGGTCTGCATCTTTCCGAAACTAAGTATATAACAGATCTCTTGTCCAAAGGCAAGATGCAAATTGCTAGAAGTGTCAATACTTCAATGACCTCTAGACTCAATTTAACTGCATTTGGTAGTGATGTTGTGGAAAATGTTTAGTTATATTGAAGCATTGTAGGAGCCTTGCAATATGTAACCACAACAAGACTTGAAATTGCATTCAAGGTTAATAAAGTGCATCGATTTATGCAAAGACCACTTGCTTCACACCGGAAGGCAATGAAAAGAATTCTTAGGTACTTGAGAGGTACTTTGCAACAGGGTCTACATCTTAGAAAGTCAAGCAATTTGAATCTATTTGGCTTTTGTGATGCTAATTAGGCTTCATATCCTATTGATAGAAAATCAACCTCAGGGTATTGTGTTTTCTTGGGCTCAAATTTAGTATCTTGGCATTTAAGAAAGCAACACACAGTGTCTAGATCATCCACTAAAGCTGGGTATAGAAGTTTGGTCAACTTAACAACAAAATTATCTTGGTTACAATCATTGTTGTTTGAATTATAGGTTCCTAATGATAAAACTCCTATTGTGTGGTGTGATAACTTGAGTACTGTCATGTTAGCTTAAAATCCAGTACTACATACCCGAACAAAGCATATTGAATTGGATCTCCACTTTGTTAGAGAGAAAGTGATGCAAAGGAAGCTAGAAGTTCGTCATGTACAATCTCAAGATCAAAGAGCTGATGTTCTCATAAAGGCCATCTCTAGTTCCAATTTTCCAGCCTTAAGACACAAACGATCAGAGTTGAGGATCTCAGCACTTTGAGTTTGAAGGGGGCTGTTAAGAGAAGTTAGCTTGCTGTTACAGGTTGTTATTAAGTTGTTGAAAACAGAACAAGAAAAAACTTAGTGCTAGATCTTGACTACTAAAACTGTATTTAAGAAACCATTTGTAATAATCTTGGTAAAGTTGCTATGACAAACCATTCTTCATAAAGTTCTTTTATTCTACGGATTTCTCTAACACACCTTATTACAGTGATTTATTATAAATAACTCCATTTGGTCATACTATGGGGTCAATGAGCACAGATCCAATATTATTCTTCATCACTTTCCCAACATGTGTGTACCCGTCTTCCTCCTTGTAAATGACATCCATGACTCATGAAAGATTGACCACACGAGTGAGGGGAGGCATTGGAACAGCAGTAGGTTTTAGGCATTCCTGGTTAATATCTAACCATGCATTCTCAACTTGCTTGTAGAACTGACTGTACACTTGTTCCTCAGAGACACCATGTTGCTTCATGTAACATTCAATGCCTGAGGCCACATGCCCTCTCTTTTGCTCAAACTGCATGTAGAATATTAACAAAAAATTAAGGAAAACCAGTATATTATATTCTCACTCTAAAGATAAAAATTTGGACCCAAAACTTTTGTTATTAGATGATGGGCCAATAATGCATATAAAGGTGATTGGGTTGAAGTTCACTAACTTAACATGTCAAGCTCACAACTTGATCCAAAAGCCCTACTCCCTCAATTTCCTATCTTTGGAAGCAGCTCATGTACATTCACCATACCTCATGTGTTGTGATGTCATCCATGAGTCTTAAAATTACAGCTGCAGCCGTAAGAATCTTAGGATCACTGAACACCCAATCAAAGGCCTCTTTTGTCATGATTTCTCCCATTCCAATGAAAGACCAGGTTGTAAGCATGCAGGAACTTGAGGTTACGAGTGCAACAAGCATATACTCTTCTATTGTTGGTATGTATCCTTC